>NW_007247291.1:669649-685332 GCF_000164805.1 Carlito syrichta | reverse complement strand
CGCGGGCTCAGGCAATCCACTCACCTCAGCCTCCCAAAGGCGCAGGATTACAGGCTGAGCCACCGAGCTCGGTCATTAATTCTTTATACAATGTAAGTTACACTCATACCTCTAACTACTTGTTTTATCAGCCTTAAACAATAAAAAGGAAATAAATTAGTAGGTTCAGACTAGTTCTCAGTATTTTCTTTTCTGCCTTCCAACTTTTGCTAGTTATGTTACTGTTTTTACATCTTTCTGGTTTATGACATTTGCATTATATTTTGAAACCATAATCCCCTTTAACCTTAAATCTACTTTAAATAGTTTTAATGTTCAACATCAGTACCTTGAACATTGCCTCTCATTGATCTTTTGATAGACTAAAGTTTGTCCCCTGAATTTTCTTCAGAAAAATAGAATGGAAATACATCTCTACATTCTTGCATACTTTTAAATATCTGTTTCCTTTATACTGGAATTACAGCTTGTCTGGATATGAGTGTAGCATAACACACTATTTTTCTGAGGACAGTACAGACATTGCCTTATTGGCTTATAAAATTAAATGTTGAAAGTTTAAAACCAGTCTTGTTTTTGCCCTTACATGTAGTTTGACTCTATTTCCTGCATATCATAAAAACCTATCATTATCTTTGAAGTCCTCAAACTTTACTAGGATTTGTTTCATTGTTGACTCATCTGCATCAAATTTCCCTAGGATGATTTTAGCAAAATAACAGTGGTGGCATCAGTATTGTCTCTTATTATCTCAGAATCCCTGTATTACAACAGCAAAGAAGCAATATTCTGGATGTAATTTCACACTATAATTTTATAAAATGTTACAGTTTTTATTTGAATGTGCTCTCCAAACTTTACATATTGAAAACTTAATTCCCACTATGGCTGCATTGAAAGGTTGGGCCTTTAAGAGGTGATTGCATCCTGCAAGTCCTGCCCTCATGGATGGATTAATCCACTCAGGGATTAATGGGGTTTTTTTTTGGGAAGGCAACCGGTGACTTTATAAGAGGAAAAGAGCATATAAGCACACTCAGCTCCCTTATCATGTGATGCCCTGCATCACCTCAGGACTCTTCTGAGAGTCCCCACCAGCAAGAAAGCTCTCACCACATGTGACCTCTCAACCTTGAGCTTCTCAGCTTCTATAGCTGTAAGAAATAATTCTTTTTCTGGATTGGCAGTAATGGGAAACTGCCTGGGGGGGAGGGGGAAGAAGGATTGGCAGTAGTGGGAATCTGCCTGGGGAAGAGGGGGCACACCTCATCACCAAGAGTACCTGCATAATGAACATTTGTATACCTAACCTTGAATTGCACCCCACGTCTTTAAAATAAAATAAAGAAATAATTTCTTTTCTTTATAAATTACCTAGTTTCAGGTATTCCGTTATATGCAACAGAAAGCAAAGTAAGAGAGTTCTAATTAGAGGAAACTGGGCAAAATATACGACATTTTTCTTTATTATTTCCTACAAAACAGCATGCCAATCTGCAATTATCTAAATAAAAATTTCACTTAACAACAAAGCACACTGAACCAGGATTCAGAAGACAAGGGTACTCTACATGTGCACTAGAAGACCGGGTCAGTTCCACTACAAATCAACTGTATGAACTCTGAAAAGTCACTGGAGCTTCCTCAATTTCAATTCCACAATCTCCAGAATTAAAAAATTAAAACAGGAAAAAAATGGCAGACATGTAGATAGCAAAATTTAAGACAATGGGTAACATTTAACAGTAAAACTAAATAGCAAGGTGTTCCCATGGACCCCCAAAAGCAAGTGAGCAAAATTCATGCACAAAATCCTACTTGGTATTAATATCCATGAAGGAAAAGCAGAGGGAAGCAATGGGGTACTTGATGCATCTGAAAAGAAGAAAATCAAAACTAGCCAACAGGTAAGCTCTGGAAAGCATGGCAGGCCAGTTCAAAAGTAGCTGAAACCCTCCGTTGAAACTGAGAGTAGTTCTTTCAGATTCAGTGGGAATAAGTAGCCATGGGTAAAAAGTGAAGGGCTAGAGCAGTCTAAGTCACAGGAACTCTCAAAACTGACAAGCCTCTTTCCATCATAAACTTTATACTGAAGAAGAATCAAAAGTGATCTAGACAGGGACTATCAATATAGAGAAGGTACAAGTAGAAAATACAGATTCAAATGGTGAGGACAACAGAGCTAGTATAAATCTGAGAAAGCGAGTCACCATATTCTTGAATACCACATACAAACAGCTGAAGAAGAAAATGTGGGAATCATGCCCCTTTCTAAATTTTCAGTAAAACTACTTTCACATTAAAACGAACCACAAAAAAATATCAAAGTCCCATACAAAGTTGTTATAAGGAATAAAAGACCAAAGAGCAGAATAATAGGTCTGAATGTTTGTGTTCTCCCAAAATTCACATATTGAAACCTAATCACCAAAGTGGTAGTTTTAGAAGGTGGGATCTTTGGAAACTGATTGGGTCATGAAGGCTCCACCTTCATGAATGAGATTAATGCCTCAATCTGTTTCACACTGCTGCAACAGAATACCCGAGACTGGGTAATTTATAAAGAACAGAAGTTTGTTCCTCACAGATCTGGAGGCTGGGAAGTCCACTATCAAGGTACCAGCATCTGGTAAGGGATTCCTTACTATGTCTTCACATGGCTGAAGAGAAATCCATTCCCTCTGTCAAGTCCCTTTATAAGGGTGCCTAATTCTGTTCTTGAGGGAGGAGCCCTCATGGCTTAACCACCTCCTACCTCTTAAGGCCCCACCTCTTTACTATCACATTGACAACACCTGAGTTTTGGATGTGATACATTTAAATCATAGCAATGCCCCCATAAAAGAGGCCCCAGACAGTTGTCTTGTCCTTTCACCGTGTTTTGCCATACAGTATCTTTCAGAGATCATCTCTGCTCCCCAACCTACAGAACTGTGGGCAATCAATTTAAATCATTTATGAATTACCTAACATAAGATATTTTTTTCCCTAGAAGTTCAAAGGGATTAAGTCACAAGGACACACACCAGAAAGGCATGTCCACCAGACAAATCAAAGCTATAACCTAGGGTCTCTAAGGTTCCAACCAATTTCTTCCACTTACTACAAATAAAAAAATAAAGAACTCTGGAAAGTAAACAACAGCACAGTTTGGGAAAGGAAGTTAGAACTTTAATAATAACCAATATGGTGGCGAGTTCCCTGATTTTTGTTTTTCCTTCCATAGTTACTAGCTTAAATTCTAGAGTTGGAGGGAGAGGGATGCTGATATTTTTTCTCTCTCTCTGAGCTTTCACTGTTTTGCTCCAAGACAGATTCAATCACAGGCAATTCATGACAGCACAGGGAAGCTAAAACCCTAGCTTTGAAACGAATTTCATCAAGAAAAGGGACCCCAGGAGCCAGACTGTGTGGAGTAAATCACAGAGAGGAGGCAGCTGGAGAAGGATCCTTAAATCTGTGCATGTACAGAAATGACTTGAAGCAACATAGCAAAGGCTTTGGGAACTAAGGTATGATATAGACCACCACCCAGTCCCACCACCCAAGTGGGACACATGTGGCACAGACAGAAAGGACACTGCACAGACATCAAAAAGTATGGCACTGGAAACTTACCTCACATAAAGCAGGTCAGGGTTTAACAGGGTTGATTAATAACTGAAATGAACAAACAAAATCAACATTAAAATATTCAAATTCTCATCATATAATATTCTACTAAACAATCCAAAATGGTTTGATGTTTAAAAAAAAATCAGGGGCCAGGCACAGTGGCTTACACCTGTGATCCCAGAACTTTGGAAGGCTGATGTGGAAGGATTGCTTGATCCCAGGAATTTAAGACTAGCCCAGGAATTTGAGATTAGAGCAAGACCTTGTCTCTACAAAAAATAAAAAAGATTTGCGACCCACCTGGGCAACTTGGCGAGACCTCATCTCTACAATAAATTAAAAAATTATCCGGGCGTGGTAGCGCGCGTCTGTAGTTCCAGCTACTTGGAAGGCTGAGGCGGAAGAATCGCCGGAGCCCAGCAGGTGAGGCTGCAGTGGCCGGGAGCAGCCACTGCACTCCAGTCTGGGCAACAGAGTGAGACTCCAACTTAAATAATTAAATAAATAAGAGCCAGATGTGGTGGGGTGCACCTGTAGCCCCAGTTACATTGGAGGCTAAGGCAGAAGGATCCCTTGAGTCCAGGAGGTCGAGGCCCCTGTGAGCTGTGATCGTGCCACTGCACTCCAGCCTGGGGAACAGAGTGAGACCTCAATTCAAAAAACAAACAAAAAAACAAACTAAAACAGGAGAGCTCCAATAACTTACAAGGGAAATGGCAACTAACAAAAACCAACCCTGACATGATGCTGATGTTGAAATTATCAAAGACTTAACAGTAGTTAACATAACCATGCTCTATGTGTAAAATTAAACACTCTTGAAATATATGGAATGATAGCAGTTCTCAGCAAAGAAATGAAAGCTACAAAAAAAAACCAGATGAAAATTTTAGGACTGAAAATACAATAATGGAAGCCTAAATTTTCAGAAGGAGTTTAATACCAGAATGAAGATGATAGAAGGAAGAGTCAATGAATTTGAAGATAGATCAGTAGAAACAGAAAGAAAAAAAGATCACAGTCAGAGCTGAGTTCACATGTGGTCAGGGTTCACCTGGAAAATGATGCTTCAGGGCTTCCTTGGTGGTCTGAACTCACCATCTTCCCACATCTCCAGGGTCTCTCGTGTGTGTGTGTGTGTGTGTGTGTGTACGTGTGTGTGTGTGTTTTCCCCTCCCTTCATACTTCAAGCATCACCCACTTCTTGCTAAAGTGGATGGGCATTAACAGGAGCTCAAGAGATCTGTGGTCTCTCAGCATCCCTAGGCAGTTGTCCTGGATTATTTTTCCTTATCCAAGGGCTCAGATGATTCCAACTTCAACCTTGAGGCTATTTTACAGGTTCACAAAACTTTTACATTCATCCTTTGCTAAATACCTCTCCTGTCTCCTTCTATACATTCAGAGATCATCTCTGCTTATGGAATCAGACTTAACTTTATCTCACTCTTTTAAAAGCTGGCTTAGTCTAGGTTGAATGTATGGGGCCAAATTTCATTCCTTCCCCACCAAAAACACTTCCAAAAGTGATATGGCCACTTTCTGTCAAGATTTCCACCACTTATATCCTGGATCATTCTACTTCATGGCTTAGATTTAAGTGCAAAATGTTTCAGCCATGTTTGTTTGTTTTCATCCACCTTTCCCACTCCATCCTGCCCCCTCCCTGATCTTTCTCTTCATCAAAGTCTTTCTACCCCAAGAATGAATGGAGAGAAAGAGGTAGAAGACTGTTCAGCAGTGGGCAGGCATATGCAAACCTACCCCCCAAAGTCTGAGAAACCTGAGAGGCCCAAGAAAGAGGCTGACATACCCAATTTCTCAGAAAGAAACATGTAATAGGCATGTACACACAGAAGCCATGATCTCAGCAGCAGTAGGATGAGACGATAGATCCCTGCACCATGACTCTCAAGACTCAGGGTGTATATACCATGGAGAAGGAGTGTGTCGGACAATTGAAGTCCATCCCGCAGGAAAAGGTAAGACTGTTACATGAATCTGCCTAATGGCAGGACTTATGGTCAAAGTTGTTTTGACCTAAGGCCAGGATTTACAGTGAAATAGAAATTTTTTTGGGGGGGGGAAAGCAGGGTTTATTTAGAAGGTAGAAAAGTTCCCACAGTTGGAGAGGACCCAAGAGGGTTTCCTGAAGTAGAACTCTTAAAGGTATTCCTGGAACAAAGACTATTAGAAGTCAACATGGTGGATTAGCATCTAAGCATCTAAATTGATGCTATGGCTTTATCCTCCACAAAGTCACAGCATCTACTTGTTCTGCAGGAAAGAATTCTCACAGCAGAACTCACATATTATTTGTGGTGTAATGAGCTAAGCCCTGGACCAGAGGCCAGAAAACCTGAATTCTTGCCATGGTTCTGCCACAAACAAGTAGAACATCAAATCTTAGAAGTCTGAAGCTCTATGGAACCTTAAGAGGTCTTCTAATTCAACTTTCTACTTTTACATATGCATAAATTAATGCCTGGAGATATAACTTGCTCCGTCATGCGATTGGTTAGTGGTATATCTGGGAGTTAACACACAGCACTATCATAATAATGCTCTTTGCATTGTTCCATGTCACATGCTTCCATTTCCTTCATCTGCACAATGGGCACAGTAAGGGTGAGAGATGAAATCAAATCTGCTAATGCTGATTAGGTTCCACAGAGCTTCAGACTTCTAAGATTTGATGTCCTGCTCCAGGTTACATGGCTTGTTTGAGGCAAAACTATGGCAAGAATTCAGATTTTCTGTCCCCTGGTCCAGTGCTGATGTAGGAGTTTAGAAAAAAGAAAATATTATCAAAATGAGAGGTTATTAACTTCACCAACAATTCCCATTGGACAACAACTCATTGCTGTGCCCCAGTGGAAGGTCAGGGCTCAAGGGAGGACTTAAGCTGGCTCGTCCACCGCTCCTGGGTCCTGCAAACTTTTAATGGCAACACTGAGCAGAGAGCCATGGATGCTGAAGCTAATAAGGCTCACTGGAACCACTTTAAGAGTTGTTCTGCTAAAAAATACCGGCAGTAAATACCCAGATCTAAACAACAAATGTATTAAGGGATGTGGGGCTATGGAAAGTTTACATTCTTCCTGTCTCTATTTTACAAGTTGATTACAATGTGATTTATTGTTTCAGTATATCATACTTGGTCCATTGTGGATATTTAGCAGTTTTTTTGGTTAAAGGTAAAATTAATAACTTGAAATAAAAACATATTGAAGAGTAGTAGAGTAGCAAGAGGCGTGACCAGGTACACTTCTATGCTTAATATTGGGGATACAAAAACAAGACATGCATTCTACTCTCAAAGAACTCACAGTCTGGACAGGGAGAGAGAGACTCAGAAACACACAAGTGCACTGCAGAGGGAAAAGAGCTCTTCTAAAGGAATGCTCAGAGGCTAAAGAGTTGAGGAAGGAGCCATGCCTGAGAGAGAATGGAAGGCTTCCCAGAGGAGGTGACAATTAAACAAAGGAGATCAGGTGGGAGAAGTGTGTTTCTGGCAGGAAGAATGGAGGCTCAGAGGTAACATTTAAGGAAGGTTTCCAACATGGAAAAGGAAAAAGAAAATAAATTAGAAGAAAATGAAAACAATGTGGAAACATAATACCTTTAAAAAGACCCTCTAGTTCATATCATTAGTATCTATAGAGAATTCATTCAATGGAATTTTAGAGAAAGGCAAAAATATGTAATACCCATAAAATAAAATAGGGTTGTATTTAAGAACTAGAGAACAAAAAAAGAGCTCCTGAAAATTCAAATATGTTTACAGAAATTAAAACTTTAGTGGAGGGATTGGAAAATCAAGTTAAGAAAATCTCCTCTGAACACAGGATAAAAATAAAGAAGTAATAGACAACTTGAGAAAAAACATAAGAGGCTTAGAAATTATTTCAGCAGGAATTCCCAAAAGAATGACAAATACAAAAGAGAAAACTCTAAAATAAATTATACAAGAAATCTTTCATATTGAAAAGGCAAACAAAACATTATCAGAAGAAATTAAGCCCACACTAAATATTTACTGTGAAATTTCAAAACAGTAGGTAGGAAAAGGAGGTCCTAAAAGCCTCCAGAGATAAGAACAGGTCACCCACAAAAGAACAAGAAGCAGACTAGCTTCAGATTTCTCAAGAGCAAGCTAGATACAGAAGAAAAATATTAAATATCTTCAATGTTCTAGGGGAAAAAAAATTTCAACCTATAATTCTAATCTCAGTCAAAACATCAATTAAATAATTAAAGGACTCCAATTGCCCTCTTTCTTAGATGGTTTTCTCAAATATCTAAAAATCCTTGGCAAGGCATTCATGTGTAAGAAGCTGTGAGAATTGAAAAAAGCAAGGTTAGTCACTCTTACCAGTCCATTCAACATCATACTGGAATTCCCAGCCAATTAATTAAGTCAATAAAAAGAAATAAAAGGTTTACAAATTAACTCTATTCTCAGACATAATGATTGTCTCTGTAGAATTCCCAAGGACTCTACAAAAACATAAAATTAACAAGTGGGTTTAGCAAGACATCAGGATATTAGCAATGAATAATGGAAAACCAAAATATAAAGAAAAACATTTAAAATAGTTCTAAAAAGCATGAACTTATATACTTAGGTATATATCTAACAAAATGTGTGCAGGATCTGTATGCTGAAAATTACAAAATGTTGATCAAAGAACTAAAAGAAGATCTAAATAAATGGTAAGACATACCCTGTTCATGAACCAGAAGAGTCAATGTTGTTAAGATGTCATTCATCCTGCAACTGATACATAGATCAAATGAAAATCATGGTTTTTTGATAAATATTGACAAGATGATTCTAAAATGTATGTGAAAAGAAAAAGAACTAGAGTAGCCAAAAACAATTTTGAAAAGAATAAAGTTGGAGTCATCACACCACCTGGTTTTAAGACATACTATAAAGCCTCAATAATCAAGATAGTGTGGTATTGATAAATGAATAGACACATAGCTCCATGGGATAGAATAAAGAATCTAGAAATAGACCCAAATAAATATAGCCAATCGATTATTGATGAAGATGTGAAAGCAATTCAATGGAATTTCAACAAATGATGTTAGGACAATTGTACATCCGTATACAGACAGATAAACCTTGACCTACACTTTACAAAACCTTATACAAAAATATATTCAAAATTAATTCTAAATCTAAATGTAAAACTTTTAAAACAAAGGAGAAAATCTTTGTGGACTGATATAAGATATGACACCAAAAATATGATTCGTAAAAAAAAAAAAAATGACAAATTGAACTTTAACAAAATTTAAAATTTCCTCTGTGATAGACACTGTCAAAAAATTAAAAAGACAACTTCGCAAAAAAAATTTGTAAATCACTGGCCAGGTATGGTGGCTCAACCTGTAATCCCAGCACCTTTGGGAGGCAAAGGCAAGAGGATTGCCTGAGCCCGGGGGTTCAAGACCAGCCTGGGCAACTTGGTGAGACCTTGTCTCTACAATAAATCACAAAAACTAGCTTGGCTCAGTGACATATGTCTGCAGTTCCAGCTACTTGGAAGGCTGAGGCTTGTCACCCAAGCCCAGCAGGTCGAGTCTGCGGTGGTGGTGAGTGTGCCACTGCACTCCAGCCTGGGTGACAAGAGTGAGACTCCAACTCAAAAAAATAAAACAAAAAAAGCAAACAAAAAAACAATCACATCCAACAAAGGATATGTATGCAGAATATAGAAATAATTTCCAAAATTCAACAGTAAGAAAACAATCCAATTTTGAAATGGGCAAAAGACGGTCATTTCTCCAGAGAGGACATACAGATAGAAAACAAGCACATGAAATAATGTTGAACATCATTAGACATTAAAAAATGCTACTTGAGTCACAATGAGATACTACTATACACATATTAAAAAGACGAAAAAATTAAAAATACTGACAATACCAAGTACTTACACAGATATGGAGCAACCAGAACTCTCAGACATTGCTGGTGGGATTACAAAGTAACATTGCCACTCTGGAAAACAATAGGGCAATCTTATAAAGCTAAACATACACTTATAATATGACTCAGCAATTCCTATAAATTTACCTTAGAAAAATTAAAAAGTATGCTTACACAAAAACCTGCAAACAAATATTTGTAACAACTCTATTTATAATCCCAAACAATAACAACAAACAACTGGAAATGACCCAACATCCTTCAATGGGTGAATGAATAAACACACTGTGGCACATCCATACAATATCATAGTACTCGGTGATAAAAAGCAATGAGCAATGTATATATGCAACTTCCTGGATGACTCTCAAAGCGTTATGTTGAATGAAAGAAGCTAGTCTCCAAATGTTACATACTATATGATTCCATTTATATGACATTCTCAAAAGACAAATATATATTGATAGAGAACAGATCAGCAGTTGCTAGGGCTTAGGGAAGGGTAGGAGGGTGTGACTACAAAGAGTTAGCATGAGGGAGTTTTTTGAGATGAAACTGTTCTGTATCCTGTGGTGGTTACATGGACCGATACATATTGAAATTCATCAAAACACCAACTTTACTGTATGTTAACTCAATATTAAAATGAAAACATAAAGCTGTGAAAATAAAAATACTTTTAGATATGCCAGGTTTTTCAATTTACCTCCCACACACCCTTTCTCCAAAAGTTACTAAAAGATGTGCTTACATAATGTCATGATGAAGGAAATAAGAAAAAGGAAAACATGGGATCTGGACATGAGAATCAGCACACAAGAAAAACAATGGAAACTTTCTTCAGTGATAAAGAAGAGAAGTGCCAGAAAGACAGCTGTGCAGCAGGTCCAAGAAGCAATCTGTCCAGTCTGTAGCAGGAAGACATAGAGCTCCCAGTGGATTGGTATCAAGAGAAAAGCAGAATGAATCGATCATTTGGTGTGTTTGAACATAAATTCAAAAAGACTTTCAGTTCCAGTGAAAAACTTCAGAATGAACTAGTATATGAAAAATAATGCCAACAAAAAAGAGGCAATTATTAACCCTGGGAAATAAAAATATTGGAGTGTAATTATGGTATAGTATACGGCTCTGCTATCAATATTAAGTGCATTATCTTGATAATATATACATGAATCAGTGGCATACTGGAGACAGGATGGGGAGAGTAGTTTGCTCAAGTGCAAACAATAAGAGGTACATTACTGAGAATAATTTTAAAACAATAATAGAACTTACTAAATGTCAGTCTGGTTTTCATTGTCACTATGCACTAGCAATTCTAAATAATGTCAACGATAAAATACTTCTCCCTTCTGCCAAAATCTTTTCTCTAATTTGTAAATAATTTCTGAAGTTACTGCTGAGCTTTAATAGTATATTTTCAAGTTTTGAATTAACACATTCTTATTATTTATCCTTTAATAAACATTTTATATTTTACATAAAAATTAGTTTGAGGAACTTCCAGTTATATAGTCACTGTCTCTCTCTCTCTCTCTCTCTCTCTCTCTCCTCTCTCTCTCCCACACACACACACAACCTGATTGAGCTACATGAAATTGTTTTGAAAGTAAATTTATAATGCTTCAGAATCATTGTTCAAGTTTGTTTTGGGTGCAGCTCATGTCTCTCACCCTCTGGTACCACATATTTCTACGTTAAACAGTAGATTAAAAATAAGCAATACAGGCTTGGTGCAGCGGCTCATGCCTGTAATCCCAGCAGTCTGGGAGACTGAGGCGAGAGGACTGCCTGAGCCCAAGTGTTCGAAACCAGCCTGGGCACTATGGCAAGACGTCATCTCTATAGAAAATAAATACAAAAAATTAACCCGTGGCCAGGCACAATAGCTCAAGACAGTAATCCCAGCACTTTGGGAGGCGGAGGCGAGAGGATTGCTTAAGCCCAGGGATTCAAGACCAGCCTGGGCAACTTAGTGACACCTCATTTCTACAATAAATAAAAAAAAATAACTGAACGTGGTATCACACGCCAGTATTTCCAGCTACTTGGAAGGCCAAGGAAGAAGGATCGTCTGAGTCCAGCAGGTCAAGGCTGCGGTGACTGTGAGCGTGCCACTGCACTCTAGCCTGGGCAATAGAGAGTGACTCTGACTCGAAGGAAGGAAGGAAGGAAGGAAGGAAGGAAGGAAGGAAGGAAGGAAGGAAGGAAGGAAGGAAGGGAGGGAAGACAAGGTGGTGTATCCAAAGTGCCCACACTAGAAATAACACAAGATTAAGATGATCATTTTTTCCTTTTTTGTACTGCCATTTTTCTTTTGTACTGGTGTTAATATTTATATGAAATTCAATTAAAAAGGCCACTGTTAGCTGGGCTCGGTGGCTCAGCCTGTAATCCCAGCGCTTTGGGAGGCTGAGATGAGTGGATTGCCTGAGCCCGCGGGTTCGTGACCCACCTGGGCAATTTGACGAGACCTCATCTCTTCAATAAATCAAAAAATCAGCCGGGTGTGGTAGTGTGCGCCTGTAGTTCCAGCTACTTGGAAGGCAGAGGCGGAAGGATCCCTGGAGCCCAGCAGGTCGAGGCTGCAGTGGCCGGGAGCGGCCACTGCACTCCAGTCTGGGTGACAGAGTGAGACTCCAACTCAAAAAAAAAAAAGGCCACTGTTGGCCATTGCTTTCCTTAAGTTCTGGCCAGGCCATGTGTTCTTTGAGGCCACCGTGTTTTCTTAGTTTTGGCCTCCTCCTACCATGGGGCAGTGAATCCTTTCTCACCCTCTCTCTCTAATTTACTTTTTAAACAAACTATATTTTCCAATCTAAAATAAAGCCCAAGTGTTTCTTTTCCAGTTTTTACTGTTATGCATTCATTTTTATTTCATGATCATTACTGAAAATAAAGTTGTCATTCAGAGTAGGTGCTGTTAAAAATGATCCAATTCAGGTGTCATACACATTGGAAGTTCTCTGCACTGGATTTTGATTTAGTGAAAAATGGTGCTGGTTCTATTTGAAGGATAAGAAAGGCTGAGTGAATTCCTGTGTTAGGGAGGGTGCCCAGTAGATGGTCTAAAGGCTCAGTTGCCATACAGGACGTCACTGCTTTGGAGGTGTGAATGTGACAGTAAAGGAGTTGCAGTCACTCCTTCATGGCCATAAGATTTGTAGGATGAGAATATGGAGCAGAGAAACACTATTTTTCATTTACAGCTAAATGGTAAAACTTGACTTTTTTTTTTTTTTTGCGACGGGGTCTCACTCTGTCACCCAGGCTGGAGTGCAGTGGTTTGATAACGGCTCACTGCAGCCTCAACCTCCTGTGCTCAGGTAATCCTTCCACCTCAGCTTCCTGAGTAGCTGGGACTACAAGTGTAAGCCACTGTGCCTGGTCTAACACTTGACTTTTAAAACTATATACATGTATTACTTTGAAAATAAATCATTACAAAACCAAAAGAAATTAAGAATGAAGAAGACAGTGTAAAAAAAAAAAAAAAAAGACTAGGAAGTAAGTTATAGATATCAATGATGTAATCTGGGATTACAGAACAGAATATAAATGATGTAAACCCCAATAAAAGGAAAATCACATAAGTAACAAAATTGGGGAATTGATAAAAAGAAGAGGGAGAAATTTTAACAGTGTTAACCACCTCACCTTGTATATGAGGGACTCAATCAATACCACCTGACACTGAAACATGAGGATTCAAAAATCAATGACTCTAATATCTTTTTGGTTTTCCCTCCCTCCTTCCTTCCCTTCCTCCCTTCTTTTTCATCTCTCTCTCTCTCTCTCTCTTTCTTTTTTTTTTTTTTTTGTCAGAATCCCAGGCTGGAGTGCAGTGACAATTATGGTCACCACAGCCTTGACCTGCTGGCTTCAGGTGATCTTTCCACCTCAGCCTTCAAACTAGCTGGGACTGCAGGCACATGCCACCATGCCTGGCTAATTTTTTTGATTTATTGTAGTGAGGAGGTCTCGCCATGTTGCCCAGGCTGGCATTAAACTCCTGAGCTCAGGCAATCTTCTTGCCTTGGCCTCCCAAAGTACTGGGATTACAGGTGCGAGCCACTGCACCTGTTTTATGGTTTTATGGTTTTCATAATCACTTTCCATTAATCTTATAGGAATCTTTTAGTAGTTAATATCACCTGATGTGGAAGCATTATTTAAAGTACAGCATTTCCTTCAGACCTACTGCAATTTCTTCTGTTAAATTTGGTTAAAATTAAGCTTAATTTGTATTTTTGTGAAAATGTAATTCAATTTTTATAAAATCATTTTTGTCTAGCTTTATCTAAAACTTTCGCAGCCAGGCATGATGGCTCAAGCCTGTAATCCCAGTACTTTAGGAGGCTGAGGTGGGAGGATTGTTTGAGCCCAGGAATTTGAGACCAGCCTAGGCAACATAGGGAGACCAGGCATGGTGGTATGCACCTGTAGTCCCAACTACTCGAGAGACTGAAGTGGGAGGATTGCTCTAGCCCAGAAGTTTGAGGCTGCAGTCAGCTGTGATTGTGCTATTGCACTCCAGCCTGGGTGACAGAGTGAAACCCTGACTCAAAAAAAATTAATAATATAAAATAAAGTAAAACTTTTCTATCTTTTTTCTTCTTTTTTATATAAGCATAGAAAGTTACTTGAAATAATTTTACCAGAATTGCTGTTCCTAAAATGCAGATTTCTTTCCACATATAAATAACTCTGAAGTCTAGTGACCACACAATGGCTGTTGGAGGTGGCAGTTGTAAAGTAGTTGTCATTGCTGACACCTTCTGGTAAGATCAAGAAAGTGCCAGCATCAAAATTCAAGCAATGCCTAGTGGGGAAAAGCCAGCAGTCATTGGTGAGCACTTGTTTAAGAAATGAAGGATATTGTATTCACACACACACACACAAGCACACACACACAGCCACTGAGTAAAAAAGTGATTCAGAAGAGTTCAGCTCTAAATGTGAAGATGTTTTAGGAAATATTGACCAATTTATTTCTTATATTTTCCTTTTTATGTTGCATATGAGTAATGTAACTATTTATTTACATGTCTAAAATAGTTCTTCTAATAAAGGTTCTAAGTGATACAAATCATGTTGTCATGCACTAATTGGTAGTTTTGTTTTGTTTTGTATTGAGTCGGAGTCTCACTCCACCACGCCACCCAGGCTGGAGTGCAGTGGCACACTCATGGCCACCCCAGCGTCGACCTGTGGAGTTCCAGCGAAACTTCCGCCTCAGCCTTCCAAGTGGCCGGAACTACAGGTGCGCGCTACCAAACCCAGCTAATTTATTTATTGTAGAGACGAGGTCTCGCCAAGTTGCCCGGGCTGGTCTCAAACCTGTTGGCTCAGGCAATTCGTTTGACTCCGCCTCCCAAAGTGCTGGGATTACAGGCTGAGCCACCAAGTCCCGCCAACTGGACTTTTTTTAGTGACACAATAAATGATTCGGATTACAATAAAACCTAGATTTGATGAAATATGGTATTTCTGAGTGATAAAACTGGATGGTTTCTTTAAGCTTTTCCATATGGCTTAATTTTATAATGAATATGTTATGAGGAATATTACATATATTACATTTGATATTATATAAATAATATTATATATTATTTAATATTTATAATATGTCATATACCCTGTAAGACATATATAAAAATAACATGTATTATGAATATATATCATAAATATGTAAGCTTTTCCATATAGCTTACTTTTTATGGTCTCTGTGGTATAACAACTGCTATTTCACTTGAACCATGGTGATATTGCTCTCCCAGTCTTGTCCATACCTACTCACCTTTGCTTAGCTTGGTGCAAAAATTCCTCCATATTTTTCAGTTTTTCACTATTTTGGTCATAGTCTAGGTCTAGGGTGGTTTCTTTCATTGTAGAAGTGAATGTCTATTTCAAAACCAAAGAACTGTCTGGCACTCTCTTGGAGCTGTGTCTCTTTTTTTTTCTTCTTTTTTTTTGAGTCAGAGTCTCACTCTGTCTCCCAGGCTAGAGTGCAGTGGCATGCTCACGGTCACTGCAGCCTCGACCTGCTGGGCTCGGGTGATCCTTCCACCTCACCCTTCCAAGTAGCTGGCACTACAGGCACACACTACTATGCCCGGCT
>NW_007247291.1:667721-669443 GCF_000164805.1 Carlito syrichta | reverse complement strand
TCTCTCTCTCTTAACTCCCCCCCACGCCCCTCCTTTCGTACTTCTCTACCTTCTTCTTCCTTACCTATATTCCAGATCTCTGAAAAATGTTGGACACTAGTCACCAGTGTCCCTGGATAATAATAAACAATCAATCGTATACTAAAAATCAATGGTGGTGGTTCAGGACCATGGACAGTGTCACAAGGCCTCGGATAGCCCAACAAGCTTCCAACCTTCTCTTTCCCTGCAAATCCCACTAGGAGGGCCAGTCAAGGCAGACAGTGGGCACCTTGTAGTTTAAATCCACGATCTTCCTCCAAGTCAGGCTTAGAAAACTCTCCTCAACAAGATATCACACAGTAGGCACGGAACAAAATTTTGTGAATAAATTAACAAATTTGTTACAGCAACGGGTTATACCCCATAAGTATTGATTTAAGTGCCTATCATGTGACATGCATGAACTGTTCAGAGAGATGAAGTTTTGTGCTGAGACCTGGCTCTTCTTTCATAAGGTGTGGCTGGTGTCTTATGAGTGGGCACTCTGCGAGACTTCCTGCCTGCATGTCTGGTAGAAAGTGTAGGCTGTTACAGTTTTTCCCATTCCCTCTGTTACAGTTCTGGACCATGTGTTTGACTGTCAACATTTCTTCCTGCCCCTGATTTCCTTCACTCTCCCTAGAGCCTAAGACATCAGAGAATGCAGAGAAAGTCTTTCTCCCCTGCCTCCACTTGCAGCCCTACAGCACTAAGCATTTCGGAGTTTGTACTGTGCATATCCAACCTTTCCCCAGCCCTACTCCCAGTTCCATCCTCTCTCCTGAAATACATACAAGTGTCTTGAAAGAGGAAACTCCTTTTTTTCTTTGTTTCATCTGAAGTACTAGCATAGTGTCTGGCTTGTAATAGTGTCTCCGTAAATAAATGATTCATGAATCACTGATAATATAATCTCCATGGGACCAGGGATTTTTGACTGGTTTGTCACATATTAGGTGTTCAATAAATACATATTGAATGAATTGCTTAATAAATTAACATATGCAGCCTGGGCAACAGAATGAGATTCCAACTCAAAAAAAAACCAAAAACCAAATAAACAGATTGACATGTATTATAGAAATAGGTTTTATCTCTGTGCTCATTAGTCCACCTAGCACATACTTATTAAGCACCTCTCATGTAACATGCACCAGGAATACAACAGACAAAAAATACCTCCCCTGTTGGAACTTACATCCTAGTGGGGGAAAGAGACAAGAAACAAGTACATACACAGAAAAACAGAATGATGTCATTTGAGACAGTGAGCTGTGCTATAAAGAAAACAAAGCAGGCATGAGCAGAGGTCATTGTTTCGGACACTGTGGTTGGGGAAGACCTCTCTGAGAGACAACATTGAGCAGAGACCTGAATGCAGTGAGAGAATGGTGAAGATCAGGGAAAGAGAGCCTTGTGCAGAAAATCAAGTGCAAATGCCCTGGGCTCGAGTGAACTTGGTGTGTTTGAGGAACAAGAACTCAATATGGCTGTAGTGGCTGAGAGCGGAGGAAAGTGGTAAAAAAATCAAGTCAGTGAAGTTGTGTTAATTATTTACCTGTTAAGCCAGGCTCGGTGGCTCAGCCTGTAATCCCAGCGCCTTTGAGAGGCCGAGGTGAGTGGATTGCCTGAGCCCACAAATTCAAGACCCACCTGGGCAACTTGGCGAGACCTCATCTCTACAATAAGTCAAAAAATTAG
>NW_007247291.1:658084-667701 GCF_000164805.1 Carlito syrichta | reverse complement strand
GAGCCCAGCAGGTCGAGGCTGTGGTGGCCGGGAGCGGCCACTACACTCCAGTCTGGGAGACAGAGTGAGACTCCAACTCAAAAAAAAAGAAAAAATTTAAAAAATTTTTAAAAATTGATTTACCTGTTAATTTCTAGATTGGCTCTAAACCACAAGAAACAATACAAAAAGTATAAAAGGGTCTATAGTAAAGTCTCCCTCCCATCCACATCCCCCAGTCACTTACTTCCCCTTCCTGACAGGCACTGATGTCATTGGTTTCTTGTGTATTCTGTGCATACATAAACCACACAAACATGCATATACTAATCTCCCTCTTTCACAGAACTGCCAATATACTGTACTCATAACAGTACACTGTTGTCTACTGTGTCTTTTTCTCTTAACAATATATCTTGAAAATCTCCCTAAATTCTTTGTTTAAAGCTGTGTATATTGTAAGGATGTCCTATGCCTTGTTTAACCAGTCCCCTACTGGTAGATAATTATATTTTCAATCTTTTGTCATAATGAAAAACTTACCCCAAGTCTTTAGACTTAAGGCCAAGACTTTGGAGTAAGATTAACCAGGGTCCACATTCTGGTCTTTACTTAGAAACTAAGTGACTTTGGGCTGTTACTTGGACCCTCAGTCCTCTGTCTCCTTGCCTGCAAAATGAAGATAACAATATTACCATGACATCTTTTGTAGGGGCGATCAAATGAGGAAATGTGTGCAAAGTGCTCAGCACAGTACCTGGCCCAAGAGAGTAATAATAATAACAAAATTTACCACATATTGAATACTGCTATATACTGGGCTCTGTGCTGAGAATTCACATGCTGTCTCATTTCATAAAAGATATGGACTATTATTTCTACTTTTACCAAAGAGCAACTGAGAGGTTAACCAATATGCCCCCCAAATCAAAGAAAATCAGAACAGCATTCAAACCCAAGGTTTCCTGATTTCAGACCTCTGCTCCGAATCGTTACATCCATCAGCTGATGTTCAACAAATACCAGAGTGTCAAAAAATGTATACACATTTTAAGCGATGTTATCTATACACTGCTTTCCGAAACTGAATTGAAGTACAGTAGCCATGTGAAACATGACGTTCTCTCAAAAGATGGTGTTAATCAAATGAATGCTAGCATCACCATGCAACAGGTAGGACAGTCAAAGAAAATGGTGGAAGCATGGCTGTCGTTTAAGGAGCGCAAGGCCATTTTGAAGTGGTATTTGAAATTCGAGAATATTGTGGAAGTGCAATGACAATGGAGGCATGTGTTGGCAAAACCTCCAACACACCTAACAATTGCACGCATTCATGATAAGTCTGAGATGCGTGATCCTGTGTGTGATGTGCACAAGGAAAGATCCAGGAGGCCTCACACAGCCACAAGTCCTGCAGTAGTTCATCGTCATCAGAAGTGTCAGACACTTTGAGCACCTCTTGTAATGGCAGAAGTCAAATGTGGCTTGAATTCATCTTTTGTCATCAGTATATTTTGAGTATTATAATACTATACAGTTTTTCCTTTCTTAAAATGTATATACTTGTTTTGGTTCCCTCTGCACTTCTACTGTCATCATCACTATCATCACCATCATTATTGCCACCACCTGCTTTAGGCCCTTTGATCGATCTCTGAATTGGTCTGTGTCTTTGTCTTCAGACTCCCAAGCAGCTGGTGCATGTTTTTCTAGAAACAATGTGTGTGTGTGTGTGTGTATATACGTTTACCCATTATATATATCACCCATGATATATATATTATATACCCTATCACCCATGATGTGTATATATATATATATATATATATATATATATATATATATATATATCATCCATTTTATATATATATCTCAGAACATTGCTTCTTGTGATTTTGGCTACATGCACACACACACACACACACACACACACACACACACACGCACAGACACAGGCAGACCAAGGGCTTTTATCAGCAGCCAGCTAATGGGTGTCTACCACATGACAAGAGGTGCACTTTACATGTGTATTGTTAATCCTCAAGATGGGTACTCTCTCCAAGCTACTCTGGAGATGGAGGATTGCTTGAGTCCAGGAGTTCAAGACCCACCTGGGCAACATAGTGAGACCCTGTCTCTACAAAAAATTAGCTGAGCATGATGGCACGCACCTATAGTTTCAGTTACTCAGGAGACAGAGGCAGAAGGATTGCTTGAGCTCAGGAGATCAAGGCTGCAGTGAGCTATGATAGCACCACTGCACTCCA
Organism: Carlito syrichta; assembly: GCF_000164805.1. Lineage (NCBI taxonomy): Eukaryota > Metazoa > Chordata > Mammalia > Primates > Tarsiidae > Carlito > Carlito syrichta. Next base: position 665,455 of record NW_007247291.1, on the reverse strand, counting down.
ATGTGGGTAACAGAGCAAGGTTCTGTCTCTAATAAAAAAATATGTATGTACACGCACACTCTTAACTCTACTTTACAAATAAAGAACGTCAGAGTCTCACTCTGTTGCCCTGGCTGGAGTGAAGCGGCACTCTCACAGCTACTGCATCCTCAACCTACTGGGCTCAGGCAATCCTTCCACCTCAACCTTCCAAGTAACTGGAACCACAGGCATGTGCCACCATGCCCAGCTAATTTTATTTATTTGTTTGTTGTTTGTTTGTTTGTTTGTTTGTTTTAGAGATGAGGTCTCGCTAAGTTTCCCAATACAGAGTGGTATTGAACCTGTGGGCTCAGGCAATTCTCTCAACTCCGCTTCCCAAAGTGCTGGGGTTACAGGCATGAGCCACTGTACCTGACCAAAAAACTGAAATGTAACAGAGCTAAAGGGAGTTATTCAAAGCCAAAGCTAGTGAGTGGCTGAACCGAGATTCTAACCCAGGTTTATGGAGATGGAGCACAGCTGTGTTTTGGGGAAATGGTCAGTGTGTTACCATTCCCAAATCCTGAGATTCTGAATAGCCCAAGGAGAGAGGCAGAGTGACTAAAAGTAACCTCTATCTCCCTAACCTCCTCTCCTACCCCCTTGCCTTCTCTGAGGCTGACACATGAGCCAGAAAATCACCCAGGCTGTCTCTCTGCTTACCTTCCACTCCTGAAATCCTGTCTGTCGCCTCCAAGTGTATCTCAGGATGGCTTAGCGAGGTCACAGTAACAAACCAACCCCAAGTCCCATGTTCAGCCTGGGAGGGCAGGCAGATCCTCATCCCTCAGAAACCCAGGCTACTGAGACTTCTTGCATCCTGACCACAGCTTGTGGGCAGGGGATGTGGCCACCAAGCACTGGCTCTTACAGCTCCCACCCGAACCTGACAGGTGTCGTCACTCATGTTCCACTAGCCAAAGTAAGTGCATGATCCATTGACCTTACAGTGTGCCTGGAGGAGGGAAGAAATACTTGGTGACCAGTGCTGGTGACTATTTCCACCAGAGGCACTGCCCTCGCCAGCCCCTGGTCTGACCACCCCCACGTCCTGGGCTGCCCCATTTCTCTGCTGCTCCACCGTTGCTTTCACACTGAACCTTTGTCAGCCTTCTCCCCCCTCACCCAAGGTCATGAGAAGCATTTGACATGACCACAGAGTTCACTGGGACTTCACCTGCTGTGTTGGGTCATCGATCTTGGGCTGGAATTGCAGGGTGTTCCAGGAAAGGCTCTCCATGCTCCCTCTCCCGGATGACAGTGCCACATCAAGACAGAAGGTCCTTTCCGTCTCCTCCGGGGGCCTGGGCTGTCTCCGTTGCCTTTTTCACAATGGAGCAGGGTCTAGGCCCAAACTGGAAGCAGAGGCCATAGACAAATGCTCATGGCGCAGTGTCCCTTGTGGTATATAACTGAAGGAAGAAACAGGAATCTACCAAAATGGGGAGCAGGCTGGTGGCTCCCTAAGGCATCTGTCTTCCCCTAGAAAACACCCCTCCCCTTCCTAATAGGCCCTTCCTCTCCTGAACCAGCCAGAGAAACTACCCCCTAGGAACTGGAGTCTGAGAAGCAGCCAAAGGACACTCTTCTTATCTCTAAGTAGCATCTTCCTCTCTTGATGGCCCCTAGCACCCGAGGTATCCACCAGTAGAGATCATCCTGTATAAGGCTTCAAAGAGTCCTATAACTATTAACCAGCAAAGTGAGGAACACGACACACTCTTCCTATCATAACCAACTGCTCTCTTGAGTTCCAGCAACAGAAACTCATTCAAAGTATCTTGGGCAGGAAGAGGATGTTTGGGGTACAGTTGTGTCTTATAGAAACCACCGGTAGGAAGTGACCTGGACAAAAACCAGCATTCAGGAGGAGAGTGGTCTCTGGGGTCCTGAAAGAGCCCTGAATGAAGTCAGGAGTGATGACTCCAGCCCGACCCTACCACTACCTGGCAGAGTGACTCTGCGTCAGCCTTTGCCTCTCTAGGCTGGATGCACCACATTGCAGATGGGTAAATTCACATCAGACTTGCCCCAAAGCAATCCTTTCACTTCAGAGGCAAGGGTGCCTCAATCATCATCAGGCTAAAATTCTGATAGTAGGGGATGGCAAAGTTGGGAAAGCAGACTGCATTTACCGCCGTCTGAATGCACATTCGCGAGTGTGCAAACCTCCCCCCCCATACACATTCTCACGCCGCCCTGCTTTGGGAAAGCTCTTGAGTCGCTCTCTGGCCCCAGTGCAGGCATTACCCACTTTGGCCAGAAGATGGTGCTGCTTCCCCGTGCGCGCTCAACTCGTTCTAAAGTTCACGGTCAGCATCGACTGCGTCCAAACGTTGTTGCTAGGCACAGAGTGAGTAAAGGGGGATTCCAGATTCCAGTAGCGACCTTCTTTTCCAGAACCTTATACTGTAGTCACAAACAACCCAAAGGTAATATGAAATTCAAATGGAATTGGAACTTTGCTGGGAAGAAACTAAATATTATCAAGACGTGCTAGGCACTCTGCGAACGCTTTGCAATCTTTCTTTTAAAAGACAGGGGCTCCTTCCCACGTGCATACATGTATCAAAACATCATGTTGTATACTATAAATGTGTACCATTTTTACTTGTCAATTGAGCATATAAGTAAATATTAAAAAGAAAAAACAAGGACTCTAATTCTCAGAGATGATAAAAGTACAAAGTTGGTAAATGCTGACGTGATTTCCACTTTTCTGTGGCCTTGGCAGCTCAGGGCACGTGGTTGATGTTCAGTAAGTCTCGATGACTGACTGATTGAATTGTAAGTCGCAGTGGCAGGAACAAAGAGAGAATTCAGTGCAAATGCTACAGCTCCCTGATGAAAAACGAGGCCCAGAGAAACAGAAAGAAAAAATGACGTGCCTGGCACAAGGCAGCTGCTCTCCAAACATTTGCTAAATTAATTTTTAAAAGTGCTTTTGCCTACACCATCACTTACTCCTCCGGATAATCGCGTTTATCCCTACTTTGCAGATGAGAAAACTGAGGCTGCCACAGAGGACGCGGCCCGGTGTGACAATGCAACTTCGAGTCACATTGTGGGTACTCTTCCTTCTGATCCTGACAGTTTGCCTTTCTGTCGTCCTGGGCAGTTTGTCAAGCACTTTCACTCCCGCGCCTCCTCTGCCTTCAGTCCTCCGCACCGCCAGGGGGCGCAGCCTCCCAAGCCGCCGCTCTTCCCCTACCCGGGTTTGCGGTTTTCGCTCAGAGCTTCTTGAGGGTCCGTGAATCGCTGGAAGAATGTCGGACGTGCGGCTTTCATTTGACGACTTTTTTAGTGGCTCCTGGATGGCCGCCTTAAAACTCAGAGCTGCCTCCCAATTTCCGTGCCCCCGTTCGTGCCGAAGTGTGGCTTCGCCGACTGTATTCGGAGCTAACGAGGGAGGGAAGAAACAGGCCTGCTCCCTCCAGGATGCGCTGGCACCACCACCGCGTGAAACCCACATGGCCCAGGGATGCGTTGTGAGAAGGGAAGATCCACAGGCGTCCAGATGGAGGAAAAGCGGGGAGACGTGAGTGCCCCGTGGGGCACTCCCTGCCCTGTGCTCTGGGACTGGCACTCATCCTGGTGGGAGGTGAGACCTAGATGCAGAAAGAAAGAAAAAAGCCACGAGTGTCGTGCATTTGAATCGTACGGGTTTTGCGATTCTGTTTCTATTTAAGTGGTAAGTCTGCTTTTAGTTTCAGCCACCTAAGAGCCGTATGCGTATATGTATACATAGCCTTGAGTTTCCACATAGTTAAGTCCTATCACGGTGAAGCTAACTTGTCAACACCAGGAATCCTGGGGCATTTTTTCCTCCCGGTGGGGAGAAGTCCTCTTCCTAGGGAACGCGGAAGGCGTCACTGCTCGCCAGATGCAAGGCAGGGAAAAGGGGAGTCCCTGCTTCCAGACTCAGACCCGACAGGCAGGCAGGGTTGGGAGATGTTTGCCTTGAGGCTCAGAGGGGGTTTCCTGCAAAAGGTGGGCCACCCTCACCTGGTTTAATCAGGAAGGCACAAGGATGGGCCTCCAAACTGAGGGTGAAGTGGGTCTGCCTTCTCACCTGACTTACGGGCAGGATGTCAAGGATCCACGACTGGGGGCAGCAACAATTAGGCACAAAGTCTTACCACTGGCTTCCTTTAGAATTGTACCAACCTCTGAAAATCACAAAAGTAACTTAAGTTCATTGCATTCAATGAGACAGACTACTCTCCCCACCCCCCATATTAGCAGTGCAGATGTAGCTCCCCACCCTTCTTTCTTCCTTTCCTTATCAGAGTCTCACTCTGTCAGCCAGGCTGGAGTGAGGTGGCATGCTCACGGCCACCGCAGCCTCAACCTGCTGGGCTCAGGAGAGCTTCCATCTCAGCCTTCCAAGTAGCTGGAACCACAGGCATGCGTCACCATGCCTGGCTGATTTTTTTGGTTTATTGTAGAGATGAGGTCTCATCATTTGCTCAGGCTGGTCTTGAACCCCTGAGTTCAGACAATCCTCTCGCCTCCACTTCCCAAAGTGCCGGGATTACAGGCGTGAGCCACCCTGCCCAGCCCACCCTTGCTTCTATACTCACAGCTATGTCCAAACACATGTCCATATTCAGAGGGTGCTTTGGTCACTGTTGGCAACATAGGATCATACTGAACACATGCTTCTGTCACTTGCTAATCTCATCTAACATCATCTTAACCTTACAGGTAGATACTGACCCTCAAGTTATTCCTTTTGAAGAGCTGTGGAACATTCCAGAGTAAAAATGTAACACAATTTACTTACCCCTAATGATGACAGTTAGGTTGTTCCCAACTTTTCCAGCTTGATCATTGCAAGCGATGTTGCAATAACCATCCTTAGATCTGTGGCTTTCTCTTCCACTTTGCCTCCTGGATGGATTCCTAGAAGTGAGCTAGGTCAGTATATATGTGGGCCTTAAAAAAAAATGTTTAGGCATGATGGCTCATACCTGTAATCCCAGCACTTTGGGAGGCCAAGGCAGGAGGATTGCTTGAGTCCAGGAGTTAGAAACCCGTCTGGGCAACAGAGCAAGACATCGTCTCTACAAAAGTAAAAAAAAAAAATTAACCAGGTGTGGTGGTGCATGCCTGTAGTCCCACCTACTCAGGAGGCTAAGGCAGAAGGATCCTTGAACCCAGAAGATCGAGGCTGCAGTGAGCCTTTATTGTGCCACTGCACTCCAGCAGTTTGGGTGACAGAGTGAGACCCTGACTCAAAAAAAAAAAGTTTAATAGCTGCTTCCATGTTATTATTAATTTGTTCTTTTCACAGATATGCACTGAGCACCTGCTGTGTGCAGAGCACTGTGTTAGATGTGCTGAAGTAAACAAGATAAGGCTTTGCCCTCCAGTATGTATACAGCTAAGTACTAGGTATAGATACAGCTACTACATATCAGTTTTGTAAGTAGTTACTAGTTATATACTAGTTACATATTGTATAATGAGTTACATATTTATGCAACTCTATGCAACAAAGTGGTAGCACCCTAAGTGAGGTAGTGTGGGTTAAGAGAGCTTGTGTGTGTCCATATCCTCTTCCTCCAGGGTGGGCAGAGAGTGACTGAAGGGGGCTCTGCCCAGCTGGCGTAAGTGCTGAGGCTTCCCTTCCCACCATCTTCCTGTCTCCTTATCCCTGATCTTCCAGAAGGAACAATCTCTGGAACTGGAGCACATTTTTCCCACTCCTACTAGCCCCCATTTATTATTTTGTTCTCTTATGTTCTAGATATTTGACATGTATTCCCTTATTCACACCCATCTTTCCACACCCACTGAATTAGTTATCTGTTGCTGTATAACAAATAACTCAAAAGTTAGTGGTTGAAAACAACAAACATCTGTAATCTCACAGGTTTTATGTGGCCTTTTATATCTGACTTCTTTCACTCAGCATCCTTTCAAGGTTTATCTGTGTTATAGCATGAATCAGGACACCGTTTCTTTCCATGACTGAACAATATTCCTTTGTACTGAATACCACTGTCCTTTATTCATCTATCAGTTGATGGGCATTCTCATAATAAGTATTTGTAGAATATACGTTTTTCCATTCTCATACTTACATTCTCCAGGTAGGTAGGTAGGTAGATAGATGATAGATAGATAAACATTAAAGTTACCTTAAATGCCAACCCCCAAAGTCTGTCCCTTCCCAGAGGATTAAAGTTTATCCAAACCTTTATTTGTGCAGTGTCTAAGTGCAAATATACCTGTGTAAGTTATCTGTTGCTACATAATAAGTTACGCTAAAACTTAGTGGCTTAAAACAATAATAAACAGTTGCTATTTTCCCAATGTATCTGTGGCGGGGCAGGGGTAGGGATTCTGGAGTGGAGCTGGGTGGTTCTGACTTGGGCTCTTTCATACGGTTGTAAACATGTTGGCAGGGGCTCCAGTTATTGGACAGCTTGAATAGGACTTTCCAAATGTCTCCCTCACCTGGATAAAGAGACTGTGCTGGCTGTTAGCAGCCCTCAGTTCCTCTCCATCTAAGATTACTATATTTAGCAAATAAAGATGGACTACCCAGGTACACTTGCAAATCAGATAAATAACAATTTTTTAGTACATGTACCAAATATCACATGGGACATACCTATACTGAGAAATTATTTATTGTTTATGCAAATATAATTGGGCGCCTATGTTATCTGACGATTCTCTACCCATCTGGATGTCTCCATATGGCTACTTGAGTAGACTCGCGATGTGGTAGTGGGCTTCTGCCAGAACAAGGGTTCAAGAATGCACAGCAGAAACCAAAATGTCTTTTGTGACCTAGCCTTGGACACCACACACCATCAGTTCTACAATATTCCTTTAGTTACACAAGTCAGTTTTAATCAATATGAGTGGGAACTATACAAGGTGTAAATATCAGGAAGTGGGGATCACCAGGAGTTGTCAAGGTCATCTACAATGGTACCCCTAGAAAATACTAGTGTTTGTTGTGTGTGTGTGTGTGTGTGTGTGTGTGTGTGTGTGTGTGTGTGTGTGTATTTTTTTAGTTGGAGTCTCACTCTGTTGCCCAGGCTGGAGTGCAGTGGCACAATCATGGCTACTGCAGCCTTGACCTGCTGGGCTCAGGTGACTCTTCCACCTCAGTCTTCCAAGTAATTGGAACTACAGGCATGCACTACCATACCTGGCTAATTTTTTGATTTATCGTAGAAACAAGGTCTCACCAAGTTGCCCAGGTTGGTCTTGAACCTCTGAGCTCAGGCAGTCCTCTCACCTCAGCTTCCCAAAGTGCTGGGATTACAGGCTGAGCCACCGAGCCCAGCCTGATATATATATATATATATATATATTTTTTTTTTTTTT
>NW_007247291.1:629143-657640 GCF_000164805.1 Carlito syrichta | reverse complement strand
GCGCCTAGGGAGGCTGAGGTGAGTGGATTGCTAGAGCCCGCGGGTTCGAGACCTGCCTGGGCAGCGAGACCTCATCTCTACAATAAATCAGAAAATCAGCCGGGCGTGGTAGCGCATGCCTGTAATTCCGGCTACTTGGAAGGTTGAGGCGGAAGGATCGCTGGAGCCCAGCAGGTCGAGGCTGCGGTGGCCGGGAGTGGCCACTGCACTCCAGTCTGGGTGACACAGTGAGACTCCAACTCAAAAAAAAAAAAGTAAAATACAAATATTAGCTAGGCGTGGTGGCATTTGCCTGTAGTACCAGCTACTTACTTGGGAGGCTGAAGCAGAAGGACAGCCTGAGTCCAGGAAGTTGAGGCTGAGGTGAGCCATGATCATGCCACTGCATTCCAGCCTGGGTGACAGGCATGGTGGCATGTGCCTGTAGTCCCAGCTACTTGAGAGGCTGAGGCAGAAGGACTGCCTGAGTCCAGGAGGCTGTGGTGAGCCATGACCATGCCACTGCACTCCAGCCTGGATGCCAGAGGAAGCCCCTGACTCACACACACAAAGAAGAAGAAGGAGAAGGAGAAGGAGGAGAAGGAGAAGGAGAGGAAGAGGAAGAGGAAGAGGAAGAGGAAGAGGAAGAAGAAGAAGAAGAAGAAGAAGAAGAAGAAGAAGAAGAATTCTATATCTATTTATTCTGCAACTTTTTTTTTCACTTTGCAATACATTTGGAGCAGTACATATCAGTACATACACTACTACTTCATTTGTTTTACTTTCTGCATTTTATTTTATAACATGGATTGTCATATTTAGCCATTTCTCTACTGTTGGACATTTAGGATATTTCCAAAAGCTACTACATACATACAAGACTGTAGCCAGCTTTCTACATGCCTCCTGGAGCACACACAGATGTTTCCCAAGCAGATTTCAAGAGGTGAAATTGCTGGACCACAGGGTACATCTGCCAAATTCCCTCCAAACCCATAGTACCTGTATATACTCTTACTAGCAGTGTATAAGATAATCCATTTCTCCACCACCTCGCTTTTTGAATAAAATGCCAATATGATTTATTTTTAAAAATATATCTCACTGTTGCTTTATTGCATGTTCCTATTTTCTAGTGAGGATAGTCATAGTCTTATGCTTCAAGTATAGCTAAATGCACAGGCTCCATAGGGTTCCAATTCTGGCTTTGCCACTTATTAGCTGTGTGACCTTGGGCAAATTAATCATTTCTATGTGCTAGAGTTTTCTCATCTATAAAATCAGTATAATAGTATTTCCTGCAGGACACAGTGTCTCACACCTGTAATCCCAGGACTTTGGGAGGCCGAGGTGAGAGGACTGCCTGAGCCCGGGGATTCGAGAGCAGCCTGGGCAACTTTATGAGACCTCATCTCTACAGTAAATTTAAAAATTAACCAAGTGTGGTGGTGCACACCTGTGTTTCCAGCTACTTGGAAGGCTGAGGTGGAAGGATCGCCTGAGCCCAGCAGGTAAAGGCTGTGGTGGCTGTGAGCATGCCACTGCATTCCAGCCAGGGTGGCAGAGTGAGACTCTGACTCAAAGAAAAAAATTAGTATTTCCTCCTTTGAGATGAGGACTCAATGAATTAATACATGAGAAGTGCTTAGACTTGTGTCTGACGATAAGTTCTAAACACACAAATACTATCATCATTGCTATTACTATTATGATTGTTGTTAATTGTGTTTCATCTTCTTTCCTGAGAACTACCTGTTTGTATCCTTTGCTCATGATTTCATTGAGCAATTTATCTTTTTCTAATATAGAAAGGTTATTTATAAATTGTCTATGCTAAGTCTTTGTCATGCATATTTTCCCCCAAGTATTCTCTCCAGCTAGCTCTGCTTGCCTTTTAACTGTTCTTACATATCCTTGGTCATACAGTTTTAATTTTTTTAGTTCCTTCCCCATGTCACACACTTTACGTGGTCAAATGTATCAGTTTTTTCCTTCAGAGTAGCTCTTGCTCTCTGTATCTTGTCTAAGAAGGCCTTTGTCATTACAAAGATCATATAATTACTATATATAAAGTTCAAAAATACTTACAGGAAAACAAAATACCCAGTACCCATCAAGGTAAAATTTACAATATGTGTCATTCAATAAAAAATGACCAAGTATTTAAAGAAGTAAGAAAAACAACTCATAAAGATAACAAAACTTAGTCAGCTAAAATCAATTCCCCAAATGAAACATGACAGAATTTGTACACAAGAATATTAAAAGTATTAAAACTAGAGTCCATACATTCAAGAAGTTAGAAGAAATATTGGGAATGGTAGGTGGAAACACAGAAGATATTTTTAAAAGACCTGTATTTAAGCCGGGCTCGGTGGCTCAGCCTGTAATTCCGTGCCTTGGGAGGCTGAGGTGAGTGGATTGCCTGAGCCCGCGGGTTCGAGACCCGCTTGGACAACTTGGTGAGACCTCATCTCTACAATAAATCAAAAAATTAGCTGGGCATGGTAGCACGCACCTGTAGTTCCAGCTACTAGGAAGGCTGAGGCGGAAGGATCGCCGGAGCCCAGCAGGTCAAGGCACTCCAGTCTGGGTGACAGAGTGAGACTCCAACTCAAAAAAAACACAAAAAACTGTGTTTAACTTCTATAGGTGAAAACTACAATTTATGAATTGAAAAAAGAGAATGAATGTGTTTAATAACAGATTGGACACTGCAAAAGAAAAGATTAATAAACTTGAAGGCAGTGATAGAAAACATCAAAATAAAGTACAGAAAGAGGAGAAACTCAAAAATACAATAAACATAGATGTAGGACAAGTTCAAGCTAGACCGCTTGTACTTGGAGTCCCTAAAGGATAGGAAAGGAGAGAAAGAAAATATATTTTAAGAATAATGGCTGACCAAAAAAAAAGAAATACCTTGGCATCTTCCTAACCAGAGACATGAAAGACCATTACAACAAAAACTACAAAATACTGCCTAAATAAATCAAAGATGACACAAACAAATGGAAAAATATTCTATGCTCATGGATTGGAAGAATCAACATTGTTATGATGTCCATCCTACCCAAGGCAATTTACAGATTTAATACAATACTTATTAAATTACCAGCAGCATTCTTCTCAGACCTGGAAACGACAATTCATATGGAAACATAAACAACCACGAATAGCCAAAACAGTCCTCAGCAGAAAAAAAACAAAGCAGAAGGCATCACACTCCCAGACTGTAAACTCTATTATACAGCTACAATAATCAAAATAGCCTGGTATTGGTACAAAAACCAATGGAATGGTATAAGATCAATGGAACAGGATAGAGATTCCAGAAGCAAAACCTCAATTTCTCAACCAACTCATCTTCAACAAAGCTTCCACCAACAACCACTGGGGAGAGGAGAACCTATTCAGTAAATGGTGCTGAGAAAACTGGCTGACCACATGCAGATTAAAACAAGAACCCTACCTATCACCATACACAAAAATCACTGTAAATGGATCAAAGACCTAAACGTAAAACTTCAAACTATAAGAACTTCAGAAAATGCAGGCAACACTCTTATGGAAATTGGAACTGGCAACCAATTCCTGATGATCATAACCCCAAGTTCCCATGTCATAAGAGATAAGATAGACAAATGGGACCTCATCAAACTGACAAGCTTCTGCAAAGCCAAAGAAACCATCAAGAGAGCAGGGAGACAACCCATAGACTGGGAAAAAATATTTGCCAACTGTATATCCGAAAAGATCTAACGTCTAGGATCTACAAGGAACTCAAAATGTGCTGAAAAGAAAAAAACCAACAGCTCCATTACAAAATGGGCAAAAGATATGATTAGACATTTCTCAAAAGAAGATATAAGAGCACCCAACAGATACATGAAAAAATGCTCAGCCTCACTAGTCATCAAAGAAATGCAAAGTAAAACCACACTGAGATACCACCTAACTCCAGTCAGGATGGCCATCATCAATAACTCAAAAAGCAACAGATGCTGGAGAGGATGTGGGGAAAAGGAAACAGTTCTACACTGTTGGTGGGAGTGTAAACTAGAGGTTGTACTAACAACCTCTATGGAAGACAGTTTGGTAATTCCTAAAAGATCTAAAAATTGACCTTTCATACGACCTTACAATCCCCCTACTGGGAATATACCCAGAGGAACTTAAATCACTCTATGAAAAAGATACCCGCACACACATGTTTATTGCAGCATTGTTCACAATAGCAAAAATTTGGAACCAGCTGTGCTGCCCATCAAAAGAGGACTGGATTTTTTTAAAATGTGGTGCATATACACAATGGAATATTGCATAATCATAAAGAAGGACAAAATTATGACTTTCACAGCAACTTGGATGGACTTATAATCTATAATACTGAGTGATCTATCACAGAAACAAAGAACTGAGTATCACATGTTCTCACTCATAAGCAGACTTTGAATAATTGTCATAATACTATAAGAAAAGTATTGGCAGTAGTGGGAAACTGCCGGGGGTGGGGGGAAAGGATTGGTAGTAGGGGGAATCTGCTGGGGGACAGTGGGGCACACCTCATCAATAAGGGTACCTGCATAATGAACATTTGTATATCTAACCCTGAATTGTAACCCACATCTTAAAAATAAACAATTAATTTAAAAAAAAAGAATAATGGCTGAAAAGCTTCCAAAGGTGATGAGAGCTAGACAACCACATATTTTCTTAGCTCAAGGAGCCTTAACACAAGCAACATAAAGAAGACTACATGGCCGGGCTGGGTGGCTCAGCCTGTATCCCAGCACTTTGGGAGGCCGAGGTGAGTGGATTGCCTGAGCCTGTGGGTTCGAGACCCACCTGGGCAACTTGGCAAGACCTCATCTCTACAATAAATCAAAAAATTAGCTGGGCACGATAGCGCATGCCTGTAGTTCCAGCTACTTGGAAGGCTGAGGTGGAAGGATCACTGGAGCCCAGCAGGTCAAGGCTGCAATGGCCGGGAGCGGCCACTGCACTCCAGTTTGAGTGACAGAGTAGTGACAGAGTAAGATTCCAACTCAAAAAAAAAAAAAGAAAAGAAAAGAAAAGAAAACTACACCATTCTGTATCATACAGAGATCAGATATCAGATTTATAACTGACTTCTTGTCAGAAAAATGCAAGCATGTAAATGTTGGAACAGTATCCTTAAAGTACTAAAAGATAAAAACTCTCAAACTAGAATTCTATACCCAGAAAATAGAAGGTGAAAAAACACTTCCAGACATACAAAAGCTAAAAGAAATCCTCACTAACTGATAGCCACTGCACCAAAAAAACAAAACAAAACAAAACAAAAAACAGTTAAATGATATCCTTGAGCAAAGGGAAAGTAATACTAGACCAAAATCTAGATATAGACAAAGGAATAAAGATCAGCAAAAATGGAAACCATATGGACATATACAAAATACTTTTTCTTATTTAAGTTTCTCTAAATAATAATTGGCTATTTATTTATTTTGAGGCAAAGTGTCACTCTGTCTCCTAGGCTGGAGTGCAGTAACGTGATCATGGCTCACTGCATCCTTGACCTCCTGTGCTCAGGCACTTCTGCCTCAGCCTCCCAGGTAGCTGGAACTACAGGTGTGCACTGCCACATCTGGCTAATTTTTTTAAAATTTGGGGGGAGACAAGGTCTCCCTATGTTGCCTAGGCTGGTCTTGAATTCCTGGACTCAAGCAATTCTCCTGCCTTGACCTCCCAAAGTACTGGGATTCCTGAGCTACTGCATCTGGTCAGATAATTGACTACTTAAAACAAAAAACAAAACAATAGGCTGAGCATGATGTCTCTTGCCTATAATCCCAGCACTTTGGGTGACTGAGGCAGGAGAATTGCTTGAGCCAGGAGTTTGAGACTAGCCTGGGCAACGTGGCAAGATCTTACTGTTACCAAAATAAATAAATAAATTAGCTGGACATGGTGGTGCATGCCTGTTATCCCATCTACTCAGGAGCCATAATCGTGCCACTCCACTGCAGTCTGGGCAACAGAGTGAGACCCCAACTGAAATAAATAAAAATAAATGGAAAACAATAAAAATAAAGCAAAAAAATCAGTATATTGTGGAGTTTACCTACTACTACTGTTGCTTAAATTTGGAGATACATTCTGAGAAATGCAACCTTAGGCAATTTTGTCATTGTGCAAACATCATAATGTACTGACACAAACCTAGATGGTATAGGCTACCCTACACACCTAGGCTATATGGTATAGCCTGTTGCTCTCAGGCTACAAACCTCTACAACACATTACAGGACTGAATACTGTAGACCAGTGTAACACAACGGTATTTGTGTATTTAAACATATCTAAACATAGAAAAGGAACCATAAAAATATGGTATTAAAGATAAAAATTGGTACACCTGCACAGGGCACCTACCATAAATGGAACTTGTAGGACTGGCAGCTACTCTGAGCGACTCAGTGAGTGAGAAGTGAATGAATGTGAAGCCCTAGGACGTTATTATATACCACTGTCAACGTTATCAATACCGTACACTTAAGCTACACTAAATTTATTTTTTAAACATTTTTTCTTTTATCAATAATAAATTAAACCTAGCTTCCTCTAACATTTTTACTTGATAAACTTTTTTAATTTTTTAAAACCTTTTGACTCTTTTGTAATAATATTTTGCTTAAAACACAAAAACATTGTATGTCAGTACAAAATTTTTTCTTTACATCCTTATTCTATAAGCTTTTTTCTATTTAAAAATTTTATTTTTTAACTTCTTAAATTTTGTTTATTAAAAACCAAAACACAAACATATAGACTAGCCTAGGCCTTAGGCCTACATAGGGTCAGGATCATCAATATCACTGTCTTTTACTGCCACATCTTGTCTTACTGGAAGATTCTCAGGGCCAGTAACACACATGGAGCTGTCATTTCCTGTGATAACAATGCCTTCTTCTGGAATATCTTCTGAAGAAGTTGCCTGAGACTGTTTTATAGTTATCTTCTTCTTTTTTTTTTTTTTTGAGTCAGAGTCTCACTCTGTTGCCCAGGCTAGAGTGCAGTGGTACACTCACAGCCACTGCAGCCTCGACCTGCTGGACTCAGGCGATCCTTCCACCTCAGACTTCCAAGTAGCTAGCAGCACAGGCGTGCACTACCACACCCAGCTTATTTTTTGCTTTATTGTGGACATGAGATCTCACCAAGTTGCCCAAGCTGGTCTCAAACCCCTGAGCTCAGGCAATCCTCTAGCCCTGGCCTCCCAAAGTGCTGGGATTACAGGCTTGAGCCACCATGCCCGGCCTTATAGTTAACTTTTTAATATATATAAGGAGAAAGAGTACACTCTAAAATAACAATAAGAAGTATAGTATAGTAAAACATAAACCAGGTACAAAGTCATTTATTATCGTTATCAAGTATTATATACTGTATGTAATTGTATTTGCTATACTTTTATATGAGTGGCAGGGCAGTAGGTTTGTTTACACCAACATCATCACAAACGTGAGTAATGCATTGTGCTACAATGTTAGGAAGGCTATGATGTCAGTAGATAACAGGAATTTTTCAAATTCATTATAATCTTGCAGGACCACCATTATATCTGATGACCCATCACTGATTGAAACAATATTGTGGGCACATGCCTGTATATGTGAAGTGGTATGTCATCACTTGAAGTTGGACTATAATAAGTTAAAGTTGTGTACTATAAATCCTAGCTCAATCACTAAAATACCAACAACAAAAAAGAGATACAATTTATAAACCAGCAAAGTAGCCGGGCTCGGTGGCTCAGCTTGTAATCCTGCGCTTTGGGAGGCCGAGATGAGTGGATTGCTTCGAGACCCGCCTGGGCAACTTGGCGAGACCTCCTCTCTAGAATAAATAAAAAACTAGCAGGGCATGGTAGTGCGCGGCTGTGGTTCCCGCTTGGAATGCTGAGGCGGAAGGATCGCCGGAACCCAGCAGATCAAGGCTATGGTAGCCGGGAGCATGCCACTGCACAGTCTGGGCGACAGAGTGAAACTCCAACTCAAAAAAACCCAAAAAAACATAAAACAAAAAAACCAGCAAAGTATGTCTACAAATGATGGTCCCCAACTTAGAATGAACTTTAAGATTTTTCAACTTTAAGATGGTGCAAAAGCAATAAGCATACAGTATGCTCCTCAGTTTGCAATGGGCTATATGTGGATAACTCATTGTAAGTTGAAAATATATAAATTAAATATGCTTTTCACCTTGTGATATTTTCAAATTATGGCAGGTTTATTAGAATATAACCCCAAACTCAGTCAAGAAGTGCATATGGGCTGGGCTCGATAGCTCAGCCTGTAATCCCAGCACTTTGGGAGGCCAAGGTGAGTGGATTCCCTGAGCCTGCGGGTTCGAGACCCACCTGGGTAACTTGGCGAGACCTCGTCTCTACAATAAATCAAAAATTAGCTGGGCATGGTAGCGCGTGCCTGTAGTTCTGGCTACTTGGAAGCCTGAGGCAGAAGGATCACCAGAGCCCAGCAGGTCAAGGCTGCGGTGGCTGGGAGTGTGCCACTGCACTCCAGTCTGGGTGACAGAGTGAGACTCCAACTCAAAAAAAAAGTGCATCTGTATGCAAAATGGAATCATAAAAAATATTCATTAATTCCAAAAAAGGTAGAAAGAGAGGAAGAAGATATAGGACAGATATAAACAAATGACAGGATGATAGATTTAGCTGTAATCATAGATAATCACATTAAATGTAAATGCTCTAAGCACAACTTAAAGGAAGATATTGTCTGATTAGATTAAGAAAAGCAAGATCCAATTATATGCTGCTTATAAAAAAGTCACTTAAATATAAAAACACAAATAGGTTAAATATTTAGAGGTAGGAAAAGACATACCATGCTAATACTAATTTTTAAAAAGCCAAAAAGTCAATAGATTTCAGAGCAAAGAATATTACCACAAATGAAGAGGTCATTTCATAATGACAAATCAATTCATTAAGAGGATATAATAATTCTAAATACCATGTGGCACTGCAACAGATATAAAGCAAAGAAAGAAAAACTAGGCGTTTAAGGGGAAAAAGGACAGGTCCTTAATTTATAGTTGGAAATTTCAACACTTCTTCAATAATTCAGAGAACAGACTGGGCGTGGTGGCTCATGCCCATAATCCCAGCACCATGGGAGGCTGAAGAAGGAGACTGCTTTGCCCAAGAGTTTGAGACCAGCGTGGGCAACATAGTAAGACCACGTCTCTATTTTAAATTTTTTAAAAATAAAATAAATTTTAAAAATAATAATTCAGAGAACAAGTAGACAAAAGATCGGTAAGAATATAGAAGACTAACAATTGAATTGGCCCAATTGACTTTTATAGAACACGTTATCAGTATCAGTAGAGCCTTCATGAATGGTATTAGTGCCCTTATAAGAGAGACCCTAGAGAAATTTCTCACTCCTTCTGCCATGTGAGGACAAAGAAGACGGCCATCCATGAACAAGAAGCAGGACTCCATTGGACACTAAATCTGCCAAACCCTTGATTTTGGAATTCCCAGCCTCCAGAACTGTGATAAATAAACGTTTGTAGTTTAAGCCATTCAGTTCATTGCATTTTCATTATAGTTGCCTGAACTAAGGCACCTTCTAAGATGTAGAAGCAGCCCAGAATATTCACTCTTATCACTCCAATTCAATATATACAGGAAGTCCTAGCAAATGCAGAAAAGGGGAAAAAAACATTCAGAAAGGAAAGGAAGAAATAAAACTGTTTCTATTCACAGATAGCTTGATTGGATATATAGAAAGTACTGTGGAATCTACAAATAAGCTCATAGAACTAAAAGTAATCTAGTAGGGTCACAGGACACAAGGTCAATATACAAAAATAAATCATATTTCTATATACAAACATCAAACAACTGGAAATTCAAAAAAATTTAAATAATGCTATCACAATTGCACAGAAAAAAGAAAATACTTAGAAATGAATCTAACAAAATATGTGTAGAATCTGTGTGCTGAAAATTACAGAACAGTCATGGAAAAAATTCAAATAAGACAAATAGAAATACCATATTCATGAATCAGAAAACTCAATATTGTGAAGCTGTCAGTTGCCTCCAAATTGATATACAGATTCAATGCAATCTTCCCAGCAAGATATTTTATCAGTATCAATAACCAGATTCTTAAATTTATATGCAAGGGCAAAAAAACTAGACTAGCTAAAATATTTTGAAAAAGAATAATAAAGTTGGAGGATTCACATTATCCATATTAGAGACTTTAACTATAAAGCTACAGTATAGTATTGGCAAGAGGATAGACACATAGATCAGTGGAACAGAATAAAAGGTCCAGAAATATACACATATGGCCAATCAATTTTTTACAAAGATACAAAGGCAATTTAATGGAGAAAAGAGGCTTTCAAAAATTGTATTAAAACAAATGGATAGGGTGACAATATGCGACAGAGATAGAAAGGAAAGCATAAAGGAAGGAAGAAAGGGAGGTAAGGTGGGAGGAAGAAAAAAGAAATAAGCCTCAAAAAAGAATGAAAGTGATTCTATACTTTTGAGATATAATAATGAATGAAGAATAAAAATGTAGACTAAAATAATTGTGGAATGCAATAATAATAATAATGATTAAAATATAATCCCATAATAATGTATAAGTCGGAAGGTGATAAATGGAATTAAAATGTTTTTCTTAAGACCCTTATGTTTGGGGGGGAATAAAGTTGTTAAATATAAACATCAATATATTAATACACACATTATAAATTTGGTTAGCTATTAAAAGAACAAAGGTTTGCAAACTGCAGAGGAAAACAATAGAATGATTTTTAAAATTGATCTATTTAGAAGAACAAGAAAGGAGAAAAATAAGTAGGAAATAGAAAATGTAATTGATTATATTTTGCTACATAACAAATTATCCCCATTTTAGCAGCTGAAAACTACAGACTGGATAAAAAAAAAAACAGAACATATCTATAATCTGTTTACAAGATAGATATGTGAATGAGCATGAGTATCTATCTATCATTATTTTTTCAAAATTAAAACATATGTACGTGTCTATGCTTGCATTTTGCTTCATTCCCCTAATTAAAGTTTGTCATAAGCATTTCTCATGTCAATAAATATCCTTAAAACTAAATAAATAGGGAAGGGAGGAGCACATCTCATCGACAACAAGGGTACTTGCATAATGAACATTTGTATACCTAACCCCGAATTGTACTCCACATCTTTAAAATATAAATTTTTTTTTAAAACTAACTATATAAGCCGGGCTTGGTGGCTCAGCCTGTAATCCCAGCGCTTTGGGAGGCTGAGGTGAGTGGATTGCCTGAGCCCACCGGTTCGAGACCCACCTGGGCAACTTGGCGAGACCTCATCTCTACAATAAATCAAAAAACTAGCTGGGTGTGGTAGCACGCACCTGTGGTTCCGGCTACTTGGAAGGCTGAGGCAGAAGGATCGCCGGAGCCCAGCAGGTCGAGGCTGCGGTGGCTGGGAGTGGCCACTGCACTCCAGTCCGGGCGACGGAGTGAGACTCCAACTCAAAAAAAATAACTATATAAGTAAACCTTGATTCTCACAACATATACAAAAATGAATTCCAAATGGATCATAGGTCTAAATGTAGGATGGAAAACTTTAAAACACAGAAAAACACCTTTGCTATCTTGAGTTATGCAAGTGTTCTTAAATACAACACCAAACGAAATTCAAAAAAGAAAAAACAAATCCCGCACCTTGGGGGTTGAGGCAGATGGATTGCCTGAGCCCGCGGGCTAGAGACCAGCCTGGGCAGCAAGACCTCATCTCTTCAATAAATCAAAAAATCAGCCGGGCATAGTAGTGCATGCCTGTAGTTCCAGCTACCTGGAAGGCTGAGGCGAAAGGATCGCCGGAGCCCAGCAGGTCGAGGCTGTGGTGGACGGGAGTGTGCCACTGCACTCCAGTCTCGGCGACAGAGTGAGACTCCAACTCAAAAATAAATAAATAAATAAAAATAAAATAAAAATAAAAACTGACAATCCCCAAGTGTTGATGAGAATGGGGAGTAACTGACAGTCTCCAACATTAATGGTGGAGAATGCAAAATGGTGTGGTCACTCTGAAAAATAGTTTGGCAAGTTCTTATAAAGTTAAAATATGCTTACCATAACATCCAGCAATCCCATCCCTAATAATTTACCCAAGTAAAATCAAAACCTACATTAACACAAAAACCTGTATGTCAATGTTTATAGCAGCTTTATTCATAATTTCCAAAATGGAAATTCACATGTCGCTCAATAGGAAAATGGAGAAATACACTTAATTATATCCACACAATGGAATACTACTCAGCAATAAAAAAGGAACACATAATGATACACACACACAAAATAACATGGATGAATCTCAAAATAAATATGCTGAGTGAAATAAACCAACCTCCAAAAAAAAAGTACATACTGTATGATTTCATTTGTATAAAAGTCTGGAAAAGTGGCCATGGTGGCAGGGATGGAGGTTATGCATGGGTGTTGCAATATAGACTTCCACTCACCAAGTATAACCTGGCCACAGCCACTTCTGAGTGTCCAATCTGCCAGCAGCAGAGACCAGCACTGAGATCCAGCACAATTACTGGGGTGATCAGTCAGCTATAGATTAGACTATTTTCATTGCAGAAGCAGCATCTTGTTCTTACCGGGGTAGACACTCTGGATTTGGATTTACCTTCTCTGCATGAAATACGTGTACCAAGATTATCATCTGTGGACTTCCAGAATGCCTTATCCACCACATTTTTCCACACAGCATTGCTTTTTTTTGGTCTCACTCTGTCAACTAGGCTGGAGTGCAGTGGCATGCTCACAGCCACTGAAGCCTCAGCCTGCTGAGCTCAGGTGGTCCTTCCACCTCAGCCTTCCAAGTAGCTGAAACCACAAGAGTACACCACTATGCCCAGCTAATTTTTGACTTATTGTAGAGACAAGGTCTCGTCAAGTTGCCCAGGCTGGTCTTGAACCCCTGGACTCAGGTAATCTTCTTGACTCCGCCTCCCAAAGTGTTGGGATTACAGGCTTGAGCCATCACAACTGGCTGCATTGCTTCTTTTGAACAAATTCATTTCACAGCAAGTGAAGCACATCAATGGGCATATGCTCATGGAATTTACTGATTTTGCCATGTTCCCCATCATCCTGAAGCAGCTGGCTTGACAGAAGGGTGGAAAGGCCTTTTGAAGATCCAATTACAGTGCCAGCTTGGTGGTAATACCTTGCAGGGCTGGGGCAATGCTCTTCAGGAGATGGTGTAGGCTCTAAATCAGTGTCCCACGTATGGTGTTTTTGTCCCATAGCTAGGATTCACTATTTCAGGGATGAGGGGTAGAAATGGACGGGCACAACTCACTATTGCCCCTAGTGATTCACTAGTAAAATTTTTCCTTCCCATCCCTGAGACCTTATGCTCTACTGGTCTTCATGCCAAAGGGAGGAATGCTTTTTTATTAGGAGTCACAATTATTTCACCGAACTGGAAGTTAAGACTACCATGGATCATTTTGGATTCCTCATGCCTCTGAATTAACAGGCAAAGAAGGGAGTTACTCTTTGAAGTAACTCCTGGCGTGATTCATCCTGACTACCAAAGGGAAATTGGGCAATGGAGTATGCCTAGAATATAAAAGATCCCTTAGGGAATCTCTTAGTACTACTGTGTCCTGTGATTAAAGGTAGTGGAAAACTATAATAATCCAATTCAGGTAGGATTTCTAATGGCACGGACCCTTCAGGAATGGAGGTTTGGGTGCCTCCCAGCAGGCAAAAAACCACAACTAGCTGTGAGTTTCTTGCAAGGGCAAAGGAAATATGGAGTAGCAGTTAAAGAAGGTAGTTATAAATACCAGCTACAATCATGTGATCGGCTACAGAAAAGAGAACTATAATTATTATGAGTATTTATTCTTTATTTTGTTATGTTTGTGTATTTGTGTATATATATCTTTTGTTTTCTTCCCTCTGTTATCCTCTAACATAAAATATATTAATAATAGTTGACTTTATATCACAGTATTGAAGTTACTGGGTCATCAAGGAGAATAGTGATCACCCAAGGACTTTGAATTCTCTTCTGGAGAAAGCATATTTTTAGTTGTACACAGGGTAATTTTATCATGATAGACAGAAACTTGACTTTGTTACTGTCTTTATTTGAAGATTAAGTATGGTTTAGACAGATGTGTGTGGGTGCCAAATTGACAAGACATGGACTGTGATGATCAGTTTTATGTGTGATTTGGCTAGGTTCTAGTATCCAGTTATTCAAAAACTAATCCAGGTGTTGCTGTGAAAGTATTTTGTAGATGTGCTTTACATCTACAACCAGTTTACTTATGTAAAGGAGATTATTCTAAATAATTTGGATGGGCCTGATCCATCAAGTTGAAAGGCCTGAGGTTTCTGTGAAGAAGACATTCCACTCGTGAACTGCAGTGCTGATCAGCTCTTGCCTGAGAGTTTCCAGATTCCCTTTCTCATTGCATAAGCCAACTCCTTGCCATAAATCTAGACAGATGATAGACAGATACATAGATAGTCAAACAGAAGATATCCTACTGGTGGTATTTCTCTGGTGGGACTCTGACTGACACACAAGTCATCACAAAATCTTGTATCTCTTCAGAGTGAGAGCTTGCTTTTGACCCAAAAAGGAATCACTAGGCATTAATAAGCCATGGCCCCAAAACTAGTGGGCAAATCCCAGGAGTTCAAAAGATTATTCTGATGGAGGAGTCAAATGGGCAGGTCAGCACAGCACTCCTCAAGTAATGTTCTGTCTTTCAGGGTGCAACTTCATGCCCTGATGTGGGCAAGTTAGTCTTTTCATGCTTATAAAGTTATCTGCAACACATTGAAATATTACACAGCCACTTTAAAATATGCTTATTCTCAACTGTCCCTAAAAGGAGACACAAAATTTCACATTAATTGTTTCTAAGGAGAGCTCAGTGGTGGAGGGATAGGGGTAGGAGGGAGAATTTTCCCTTTTTGTACCTTTGAATCATGTGATTGCAATATCTAGATGAGGGGTTGGTATGCTATGGTTCACAAGCCAAATATGGCCCACTGCCTGTCTGAAGTTTTACTGCAGTACAGTCATGCTCATTTGTTTACATGTGGCTATGGTTGCTTTCATGCTACAATGGCAGAGTTAAGTAGCTGCAGTAACTAGATACACAGTGATATGGCCCACAAAGTCTAAAATATTTACTATCTGACCCTTTACAGAAAAATATTTGCCAGTTTAGATTTTAAAGAAAACTGACATTAAAAGATAAAAGATGCAAAAATAAATGAACAGAGCAAAAAATAAATAAAAGATGCTCCAAGAGAATTCAAAATATACATTCACACAAAACATTCACAATAGTATTATAGTGGCACAATTCACAGTAGCCAAAAAGTGGAAACAATTCAAATGTCCCTCAACTAATGAATAAACAAAATGTGATATATCCATATGACGGAGCATTACTCAGCCAGAAAAAGAAATGAAGTACTGATAAATGCTACAACATAGTCGAACCTTGAAAACATCATGCGAAATGAAAGAAGTCAGAAATAAAGGCCACATATTGTATGATTCCATTTGTGCGAAATGCCCAGAATAGGCCAATTCATAGAGACCAGCAGTTTCCAGGGGCTGGGGAGAAGAGGAAATGGGGAGTGACAGCAAACAGGTACAAAGTTTCTTCTAGGGGTGCTGAAAATGCTCTGGAATTAGTGGTGACAGCCACACAAGTTTGTGTAAATACTAAAAACTACTAAACTGTATACCACCACCAAGTACAGGGCACTCCAGAGTTCAATCAGCAAGGGGTTCAGAATCAAGAGATGAATTAGGTCTCTCTGCCACCTCAAACTGGGATCAAACCTGGTGTGGGAGTCAGGAGAGCAAATTCTACATCCCAATTGTTCTAAGTGCCCATATATAACACCTTAGGGAATTTGGCCAGGGAGGGAGAAGGCTGGTGTGATGGGGTATGAAGAAGGATTTGGAGGGCCTGATTTCCCAGAATCCTTTATTCTTTCCCCAAGCTTTATTAGATAACCTCATAATCAGTATCTTTATCATTGTCATCACTTTCCAATTTTAAAGCACTTTCACATATGTGGTCGAACAATTAAGCTTGCAAACTCAACCTAGAAAAAGTGTTACATACTTCATTGCTGATTATCACTGCAGATACCTTTGAAGTACTCCCCTAGGGAAGCTATGCGCCCACGCTAGCACCTAGTCCACCCAGCAAAGCAATTTTGGAACTCTTTCTGGTATGGCCATCAGAGTTGTTATCGTGTTACCCTTGATGTCCTGAATGTCATCGAAATCATCAAAATGTCTTCCTTTCGATATTCCTTTATCTTCAGGTAAAGAAAAAAGCCATTGGGGGCCAAATCAGGTGAGTAGGGAGGGTGTTCCAAGAGTTATTTGTTTATTAGCTAAAAACTCCCTCACAGACAGTGCTGTGAGAGCTGGTGCATTGTTGTAATGCAAGGGTACATTTAGGACCATTTTGCACACACCTTTCTTATACCAAGATTTTCTGTTAAGTTTATTTGGTCTAAAATGCTTCTCAAAGTCAGCTGACAATTTTGATGCACAATTTGACAAATTTTTGCAATGTTTTTGTCAGTTCTGCTCATTATTAGACATTCTGACTTCTTTATCAATGACATGCTCTCTCCCTTCAGAAAACCATTTAATCCATTTGTACACTGCCATTTTCTTCGTGGCATTATCCTCATAAACTTGGACTAACACATCCCTGATTTCACTTCCACTCTTGCCAAGGTTAATGGAAATTTAATGTTTGTTTATTGCTCTAATTCAAGCAGGGTTGGGGCAGTGACCTTCAGGAGATGGTGTATGCTCTAGACATTCTCATGATGGTACACAAAAAACATGCAGCAATAATAATGAATGAGCCAGGCTCGGTGGCTCAGCCTGTAATCCCAGCGCTTTGGGAGGCTGAGGTGAGTGGAATTACCTGAGCCCGCTGGTTCGAGACCTGCCTGGGCAACTTGGCGAGACCTAATCTCTACAATACATCAAAAATTATCTGGGTGTGGTAGCGCACGCCTGTAGTTCCAGCTACTTGGAAGGCTGAGGAGGAAGGATCGCTGGAACCCAGCAGGTCGAGGCTGCAGTGGCCAGGAGAGTATCACTGCACTCCAATCTGGGTGACAGAGTGAGACTCCAACTCAAAATAATAACAATAATAATAATAATAAAGCCGGGCTCAGTGGCGCAGCCTGTAATCCCGCGCCATGGGAGGCTGAGGTAAGCGAATTGCCTGAGCCCGTGGGTTCAAGACCCGCCCAGGCAACTTGGCAAGACCTCATCTCTACAATAAATTAAAAAATTAGCCGAGTGTCGTAGCGCATGCTTGTAGTTCCAGCTACTTGGAAGGCTGAGGCAGAAGGATCACTGGAGCCCAGCAGGTAGAGGCTGCGGTGGCCGGGAGTGGCCACTGCACTGTAGTCTGGGCGACAGAGTGAGACCAACTCAAAAAATAATAATAATAATAATAATAATGATGATGAATGCCACTCAGCAAGACACTGCCACACGTTGACATGAACACAGCTGTGAGTCTGATATGTCTCAAGTTGTTTGTAAAGAGCTGCCAACATTACGTGCATGGTGGCAAGTTCTCGAACTTAATTGTCAGACCCTGTACATGATGTCATTTGATCTTTTCCTTTAAAAAAGACATATTATTCTCCATTTTACTGAAGAAATTGAGGCTCAGAGAGGTCAAGCAACTTGTCCAAGTTCATCAGAGGGAAGTATTGGAGGTGTCACTCAACCCCGGGTCTTTTGATCCTAGATCCTTTGTTCTACCCGTACCACCATACTGTTTTTCCAAGTTTGGCCTTTCTCTAGAAAGCCCAAGACAGCAATGCCTAACAGCCTCACCACAAACACTGCACACCTTTGTTTGGGCAAAGGGAGGGAGGAGAGAGGCAGTAGAAACCTGGGATTCTCTTTTATCTTTCTTATAAACCTCTATATTGGCACAGTAGCAGTCTGTGGGTAAGAGTATTCATGAATATTGGTATGAACACCAAGCCCTTATATGTCACAGAGATATGCATACAGGTACGCCTGACCTTTTCAACAGATGATAGGTCTCTCCTTGTTACTAGGATGGTGAGGAGGTTATGCTTTTAATTCAGGGGAGTCTGCTCTCTCTTCAAAGACCAGAACACTCATGTTCCCTCTCATGAGGCCTTGAGGAAGAAGGGGCAAATCTTTAATTCTTGGTACAGGGGACACATGAGGAAGGAAAGAGGAAATTATCCTCCATGTCCTTGCCAAACCAGAGCCCCGGGAGAGGGAACGTTGGGGATTCACAACTAAACTCAGGGAGCTTAGACCTAAAACTTAAGGAGTGTGAGACCCCAGCTGCCAAACCCAGTGAAGCCCTTCGAAGTCAGTGCTGAGCTCTAGTAACACAACCAGCTACGTGTTTTGCCAAGTCACTAACCCTCTCTGATTCGGTTTGTTTATCAAAGAATGTTGCTTATGACTGTGGAGGGGTACTCTGAGATTTCAGCAACATAAACTAAATGCTTCAAAAATAAAATGCATTTTATGAACATACCATTTCATTCTTCCATAGCTAGCAGGCAAGGGAGAGGCTAAAGGTTGAACAATTGGCAAGGCCGGGGCAGCAAGATGGAGCCATGCCTAAGGCAGAAACCCTCTTTGGGAAAGGCCAGGCTGCTCTGGGACCCTGGGACTGCCCATGCTTGTTTGTTTGTACTCTTTTTTCATTTGCCCAACAGCATCTATCAAGCACTTCCTATAGGACAAGCACCATTCTGTGCACTTGAAGATAAAATAGCTAAGAGAAAATGCTTTCAAAGAGCTTATATTCTAGTTTTGGGAGACCAAAAATTAAACAAACACCACATTTTTTTTTTTAGTTGGTGTCTCACTGTCGCCCAGACTGGAGTGCAGTGGCACACTCAGGGCCACCACAGCCTTGATCTGCTATGCTCAGGCAATCCTTCCACCTCAGTCTTCCAAGTAGCTGGAACCACAAGCGTGCGCTACCACACCTGGCTAATAGTTTGATTTATTGTAGAGACAAGATCTCACCAAGTTGCCCAAGCTGGTCTCAAACCCCTGGGCTCAGGCAATCCTTTTGTCTCTGCCTCCCAAAGTGTTGGGATTACAGGTGTGAGCCACTATGACCGGCAACAAATATTTCAAGTCTTGGCAGGTACTCTACAGAATTAGACTGGGTAAGATTAATAATGACAGGGGGAGAGGTACTATTCCATCCAGGATGTTGGAAGGCCCTTCTGATAAGAGGACATTTGAGCAAAAACCAGAAGGAGGTAAGGAATTAATTTAGGAGACAGTCCACCCCTTGTCTAGGCTAGAGGGCACCAAAGTTCAGCAGAGAGAGACTGACAGCACTGTGACAACAGACAATTCATGCTGGCTAGTCTCCATTTGTCTCCCTTAGATTCATTCCCCATGCTGCTCATTCTTGCTGTTCTCTGGGGGAAGGGACTGACTCATAAAGACTGCATCCCTGGGTTCACTTTGATGTCTGCCATTCAGTTGAGTTCAGTCACGGGGAGATACCAGAAGACTAGAGAACAGGACAAGAGAGGTGGGGATATTGATGCTTCCACAGCCACAGATCCGATAGTGGCTTTGTTCTTCTAAGAGATTTCCACAGTTGCCATCTGCCTTCCACAGCCCCTCCCTGTAACCCATCCTCACATCCTTCCTCCACCTGGTTCCACATGATAGAGGCTTGTCTCCTTCCAGGAAGCTCTGTAGGATTAGCTCCAGATGAGCACGGTGCACTTACCTGTGCAAGATGTGTTGGCTACAGATGCCACATGGTTTGCCACTTCTGTTAGGGTAGGAAGTAGTTGAGCTTTGGCCCTGGAGACACTCATCTCAGATGAAAAGTGAACTATGGCCTCACTCAGCCAAGGTTTCAATTTTGTCAAATTACTCATGTTAGCAAAGGCAGTAACAGAAGTTGGGGTTCAAGTTCCTTGTCTTAATCCCTTAGGACCTCATTGCCCCAGAGGCAAGCCAACCAACTTCCTAACTGAAGGAACCCTATATACCGACCTCCAGCAATCAGTAGTTCATTGCTCCGTGTATTTCCTTAATAGCACACTTATCACTGCTGGAAAGGCTGATCAAGTGTGCATGTGTTTGCTCTACCCACTAGAAGGCACTCCATAGAACTTGCCTGTCTCATTTTCTTATGTGAACAGCATGAGGCCCAAGCACACAGAACTCAGTATAACTTTTTGAGTGAATAAATGACAATGGAAAAAGGGCAAAGCACCTCTGGCTCCCTAACATCTCCATGAGAACTGCAGCCAAACAGCTTAAGGCCAGAGCTGGGCAGACAAGACACTCTCAGAAGTCTTGGCACTGCTGAGTTCTCCAGTTGTGCGTGGGGGCAGCAACTCCCAAGTGGGACAACTGGGATAACCTGAGTCAGAAAATCACTCAGGTTCCACCAAAACAGGTCCCAATTTTCTGAAGATCCTCAGCTTTCTTATTTCTAAGGGGTCAGAGCAGAACTTTACTAATATAGTCACCAGGCTCAGGGAAGTCGAGACAAGGGAAGCAGGAGAGCTATGAGTTTTGGCCAAAGCTTCTAAGAAGCCAAGCTCATTCAGGATGCCAGTCAAGAAGAAACCATTTACTACACCAAAGACCCAAGAGGTGGCTCCCCTAGCTATCCCCATCACAGGAGGTAGGACCCAGGAAACCTTGTGGCTGAGTACTGCTGGTCAGTTCTCCCCTACCTAAGGGGCATAAACTACGCCCTACAAATTAGTCCTGCTTCAAGCCAATTGGTTATCTCTTGCCTAGTCTTACCTCTCCAGTTCCCATCCTAATCCAACCTAAATAGCCTCTAACCCCACCCACTGTGTGGCATCAGTTACCAGGTCAACCCCACACCCCCAAAGAAACCCAAACAATGAAGAAGTGCATCAATCAACCTTTAATGTCCAAAAGAGGCGTGGATGCAGAGCATAGGAGATGTGGCAGGGTCTCAGCCCCTGCCCCAGAAATGAGGGAGAGATGAACACAAACCAGACACTGCCAACTGGCCACACAAGTCTTGGAGGGCAGGGGGAAACACAGATTTGGACATTCATAAAAAAATAAAACCTAAACTCAAGCACTCAATCTTGCCCACTGAAGGGTTTGATAAGGGAACTCAGTCACCACCCCAGTTCCCACCCTCCCCTTCCAGCATCAAAAGCAAGCTCGGCACACACTATAGCCTTGGGGAGGGGGCATTCTCCTGCCTCCCCACTAGCCCCAAGAATGGACTTGAAAATAAAAGAAAGAGCTGGATCCCCCACCCCCACATTGTCAACCCTACACATGAGTTTTGAAGGCGATTCATGAGAATCAGTAGCTCAAACAGCAATGACCACCCCACCCCACACCCCACCCCATTCCTATTTCATTAACAGACAAGATTTCCCCTGCATCTTTCTTGGAATCTCCTCCCCTCATGGCCCTGCTCCATCTCCTGATATCTACTTTACTACTGCAGGACTGACCTCCAATGAGTCCCTGAAGCCCCTTTCAGCCCTTTATCACTTCCATCCTCACCTCCCACCAGAGGCTGCAAACATCCAGTTACTGTCCCTCTCCACTGAGACCCAGCTCCAGAGCAGACGGCGGCACAGCCATCCTGTCCTGGGTAGTTCCCCTAAAGCCTTCCCAGGGAGCAGAGATGGCCATAACGCAAGCAGAGTCTGGGCTAGATGACTGGTGGGGGAAGGGGGTGACACCTGTCTTTACCCCCAAAGACTTTTAACATAAAGGCCCATTTAGAACTAACTGTGGCCCCTACCTCCCCACACACCCTAGAGATTCCACTGTCCTGCCCCCTCCCCCTCCCCTCTATCCCAAACCCAAACACACACACACACACACACACACACATACATACACACACACACACATACACACACAGAGGAGAGTCAAGGGACACATTGATTTGGTTTGATTGCTAAGATCTAACTAAGGAACTACAGTCACCAGAAATTCCCTTGCCAGCCAACTAACAACAGGGGCTGCTCTAAGAGAACTCCAGAGGAATGAGAAAACCTAAGTAGGGAGCAGACAGAAGGAGAAAAAAATGTAAAGGAAAAAAAAACAAAACACAAGCTAATCCTCCCCCAACATCCTCCTAGCATGATCTCTGGCAGGAGAACAAAAGAAGGTAATCCACAAAGACACAGCCCTTACTTAGAAATTCTGACAGAGACAGCAAGACAAGTCTGCTCCCCACTCCCACACACCACAGACAAACATATCTCAGGGCCCCTTAAAGAATGCACCCCTACCCCACCCTCTGCCCCAAGCAGAATCACAGTTCAGTGGAATATTCTCCCTGGTACTAGATCAATCCCTCCACTCTCCTTTCTATCCCTCTCTCCTTGCCAGTCCTAACACTGTCCCCCTGCAGCCTTACGGGCCCTCCCAAAGCAGCATCCACCACAAGGAAGAGGCAGTTGCACAGTTTTAGTTCCACCTCCAGAGACCTATTTCTTTTCCTCAGCCCTCCTAGTCTTTCCAGTTTTGTTGAGGGCTTTTTATTTTGTATAGGGAGAGAAAGAGAAAAGGGAGAGGTGGGAGAGATTTCCTAGTGCAATACAACCAAAAAAATTGTTTAAAGTTTTGAAAAATAAACATAAAGCAGCCTTCTTCCCCAGGCAACTAAACAGAAAGAAGTTTGGTTTTGTTTACTGCGACATACACATGAAATCGAGTATACAGTCCATGCAGTAGCACAGCCATTGGAGAGGACATCCTGATGCTGGCCCCAGTGCAAAACAGTCCCAGCAACGCCGCCTGCTTGCCATCGCTGCCGCCGCCACTGACACCTTCACCACGGCCACCTAGCCCGACTTGAAGAGGAGGATTGCAACTTGACCCAAGTAAAAATAGATGAAGTGCTTTGTCTCGTGTGTGACATAGCTGCCAAAATTTCGGCCCACGATACAATGCCAGGTAGGGTTATATTTCTTGTCAAATTCCTAAAAAAAGAATAAAAGGGGCAGAAGAAAGGTGATTAGGGTAGCAGGAACATGAGGAATCAAATGGGAGTCTCTTCCTGCAACTCCAACACCGACATATGTTTAGTCATTATCACTCCCACTCACCCCAGCCCATGGCCTCAGCTCCCCAAACCTCAGGAGCTCAGGTTCTAAGGCTGGCTAGGACACTCCTCTCCTCATTAATAATGGAACACCACAAAGGCTCCATTATTCCTCTCCCCTGAGCCTTCAGCCCTCTACACCCTGATTATCTCTCCTCCTAGCTAACTTCACACTCTCACACCACCAATAGCCCACCCTGGGATTCTTCAGCATGAAAATCAGAAAGTCCAGTGAAATAAAAAGATTACCCAGTGTCACATAGCATGACACAAATGGGGACCTGCCACCGCCACCTCACACATTACAAAACTTGCATTTCCAAATGCTAAAAACCAAGACATTAGAATAAAATGGGTATCAAACATCAGTAGTACCAGGAAGCAGTTCTATATAAAACAACATTAAAGGCATCTCCTGTGCCAGGCACTATGTGGACTGTATGCACCAGAACAAGGATCTCAGCCATAAGATCAAGGTAATTCCCTGACCTCCCTCAGGGGTACAAGAAGTTAAGCATCAAAACCACACAAGGAATCCTTGTGAGCTAATCAGACAAGCAACCTGCTGTCTTGTGGCTCAGCCTGCAGGCTAAGTTCTAGACATATCCTGCATGGCCATCAAAGAAAGGGCAGCAGCCCTCCACCATGGGCCCACCAGTGCTGCCAACCTTGGAGATCTCTGTCCCACCAAGTGTTCAACATACAACTTGCTTAGCCTTCTCACAGCCTCCGTACCACATGAGTCCAAAAAGTACTAGGGAATAGTAAAAGCTAACCCCAGCTTCAATCCTGACTCAAGACTGTGTAATGTTGGAGAACCACAGCTACTCCTGTGAGTCTCAATGCCCCATCGGCAAAACAAGAAAGCTGATCAGTTAACCTAGGGATTCTTCTGGCTCTGGGAGTACATGATTCTGGATTCTCTCCCTGGACAGAACAACAAGGAACTGGCACCTTCAGCTAGCTCTGTACCCCTTGGCTTCACACACACAAATTTTCATCCCATCTATCTGAGTAGAAAAACAGTTCTGCAAAACTAAAGGAAGACCTGTCACTTCTATGGACTAGTCTGCCATCATTCTCACACATCCTTCTTGGGATGCCAGAGCCGAGAATATCAAAGACTGGGACTATGCCTCCAATGGATACAGGTCCTGACTGAAAATCAGGAGGCCCCAGTAACCCCTTCTTACGTCTGGTTCCACTGCTTCCTCACCATGTTAACCATATCCAGTCACCCATTTTTAAAAAAAAATTGTATATTCAAGCCCACCCTTTTCTTAAGAAAGTAAGGAGAAGGGGATGATGCAATACCTGAGTCCTTTTCAAGGGAAACAAAGGGAAACCTCCTATATGATGAGGAATTATGATAAGCACGCCCTACTTTCAATAATGCAGTTACCAGAAAATGTGTACATCTTATATTAATTATTCAAATATCCTTGATCTTAATTTTGAAAAGTTCTGAACTGGGTCAGAAATATTTAACTCTGAAGTGTCTCTGCAGTCTTATTCTTCCCCAAAGCCTTAGAGTCACACAATTATCTATAAATGTAAACACAAAACCTCAGCAGAGCTCCTATTAAGAATGCCTTGGCCAGGTGCGGTGGCTAAAGTCTATAATCCCAGCACTTTGGGAGGCCAAGGCAAGAGGACAGCCTGAGCCCAGGGGTTCAAGACTAGCCTGGGTAACTTGGCAAGATCTCGTATATACAATAAATGAAAAAGTTAGACCAGCCTGGGCAACTTGGCAAGACCTTGTCTTTAAAACAAATAAAAAATTAGCTGAGCATGGTAGCATATGCCTGAAGTTCCAGGTATTTGGAAGGCTGAGGTGGAAGGATCGCCAGAGCCCAGCAGGTCGATGCTGGGGTGGCCATGAGCGTGCCACTGCACTCTGGCCTGGGTGATGGAATGAGACTCCAACTCAAAAAAAAAAAAAAATTAGCTGGGCGTGGTGGTGTACACCTGTAGTTCTGGCTACTTGGAAGGCTGGGGCGAAAGGATCACCTGAGCCCAGCAGGTTGACGCTGGGGTGGTCACTGCACTCCAGCCTGGGCGATGGAGTGAGACTCTGATACAAAACAAAAACAAAAACAAAAACAAAAACGCCAAGGTGAATGCTTTGACAATTCAGTCTCACTCTCCCTAATTTATCTGCTTTGGAAGTTCCTAGGGTCTTACTTGCATGGGATATACCTGCTTTCTTATGGCCCCAGTTCCAGCCCTCCCTAGAGGGCAGCTCAGCTGCCAATCCCCACCCCTGGCCATCAGCCACAGCTCTCCTGGCACACCTTCTTGATATAGGCAGCAATGTCCTTCTCTATGTTGTACTTCTCCATGGCCTGCGTGGCGCAGTCAACAGCATCCTGTTGCATGTCCTCAGACATGTCTGCGTTCTTAATCACTGCCTTCCGGTCAGACATCGTGACACTGCAGAAGGAACAGAGAGATGAAGCTGACAACTCCATGCCATGGGCATTAAATATGAGCTGCTGGGTGCGGGGCCTCAGCGGGAGAGGGGAGCACAGAAGGCAAGGGCAACAGAAAACAAAGGGGCAGAGGAGAGGGCACGTCTAAGCTTTTAGCAGAGTCATGGTTCTCACCCCTGGGAAACACAGGGCAAACAGGAAAAAAAAGACATAATAGACCATCAGTTTTTATCAAATGTAATATGAGATTTTTTTCCAACTCTAAACCTTACCTATTTCTGATATTCTGAACAGCACTGATAGCCAGGATATTACAATATATCATCTACTAGTCAAGTCCTTGGGCACCTTTGTGCTTTCATGTCATCATCTGTAAAATGGAAGCTTCAGATTATACCAAGGGCAAAGCAGGTGGCATAGGTTTAATGACCATTATTACATCATTGGTGTCATGGTAAAAAGCAGACAGACTAGGAATCAGTAGGCCTGATTTCTGGTGCTGACTTTGAATTCTTGTGGTCTTGGACAAATCATTTGGCCTTCCTGCATTTGATTATTTCCATTTTAGCAATGAAGGTAGTTCTCCAATAAGGGTTGTTATAAGGTTATACGAGAGCATCTACAAACAAGGACAGTCTAGACAAGAGACAGTACATCAGCCAGATTCAGCCTACCACCTGTTTGTAAAGTAAAGCTTCATATGAACATGCTACACAATGGCAGAGTTGAATAGCTGCAAGGGACTGCAAAGCCTAAAATATTTACTATCTGGCCCTTCACAGAGAAAGGCTGTCAACCCCTGCTCTATACAAACAAAATGGGTAGGGTACATTCCTGGCCACTGACACCCAGTGGGGTAGAGATAACAATAACTACACCTTCTCCTAAGTATTCAGAGCTGAAATGCCCCTTAGACAAGGCAGAGTCAGACTTGACCAGTTGGTCACACATGCCATTATGTCTCTGACCCATTCTTCCCTGTTTCCTCACTCTCCTCAGTACAATATTTATTCTTTAAAGCTCAATATATTTTTGAAAGCCCTGGATTTTAAACCTAGCTCCAACACTGAGTTGTCATTTCTCTGGATCTTTGCTTCCTTTTGTCAAATCTTTACTCATTTTAAAAGTACTGACCTATTAGGTAGAGCAAAAGGAATTACAACAGGGGGGAGTATCTTATTTTCCTCATAGGACCGCTAAAGTCTTCTCTCCCCTACATAAAAAACGTAGGATTAGGAAAAACCCAGAGATACAGGGTATTTCTTTAAATGCCTAAGGAAGGTGAAGAATTATTATTGTTTCATATCCCTGCTATTTGGGCCATTCATCCTAGAGCAACCGGAGTTCTGAGGCAGACTCTGTATAGACCCTTCCTGGGATGAGAGGAATCTCAGGACCTGCCTGGCAGCATGTGAAGTACTTTGCAGGAACAGAGAGGATGAGCTGCAATATCCTGCCCTCTGTCCTTGACCAGTTCCATCACTCAGAGCAGTAACAATCCCTCCCATCCCACCCCCAAAACACCAGTCTGTAGCCCAGCCCAATAGACAAAAGATGCTGTCATTCCAGCACATCTGATACAAGGTTAGACAAGAGCCTGTCTACTCAAGGACATATCCCTAATATCACTCCAGGCTACCTTGACCTCTGAGTCCACACTAGCCTGTGGGCTAGCTGGGCTAGGGAAAGCATAACTCCCAGCCACTATTTCAGCCTGCACCTGATGCCAGAATGCACGCAACCAGCTGCCAGCCAGGGAGCCCTTGAGCCCCAGACCATATCCAAAGCACCTTCATGTGGCACTGTCAAACGCAGGTTTCATTTCAGCAGACTGGCAAAGCAAAAGGGAAGGAGACCAGCACCCTCTGTCCACACACCCCAGAGAGGAAAACTTAGAGCCTCAAGTGGAGTCTGTGAGCACTGCATGGTGCTGAAGAACGATCAGGAGAACCCTGTTCAAGGCCTGACTAGCTATGTGACCTTGGGCAAATCAACATTTTCATTTTTAAAACCAATGGAGATGAGAAGAATGGAGCAACTTCAATGGGTTTGAGGAAAGGTACCGAAGCAGCGCAGGGAGAATGTTCTGATATTATAAAGCCCTTTGTAAGTGAAGAAAACTAGTGTCACCTGGTGGCTTATTCCAGGTTACCACTCAGAAGGGGGCACTGTTTACAAATCCAGGGGTGGGGGTGGGGCCAGGTTACAGGCCCCAAAGTGAAAGTATGGAAGTGGCACCATTTTGCCAGCAAGCTCACCTGCTCCATTATCTCATCCTCAAAGTCCAAAGGAGTAACTTTGTCACAGTAATTAAAAGCCACCTTACTCTCCAGGAGAGAGCCTGAGGTTACATAATTTTGGTCCCGTGACCACAATGCCACCATTCTTCACCCCTGGCCTCAGGCGTCTTAAAGAGGTGAGGCCCGGCCCCAACCACCCCTGTCCAAGGTGCCAGTGAAAAAAGAGATGAAGGTGCCCAGACTAGCCCCTCCCTCCTGGGGAAAAAACAAGGGGCTCAGCCTCCAGTAAGGAGGCCAGAAGGCCTCGGGCCAGCCGCCTCAGTCACGAGCCAGGGGCTCCTCTGAAAAGCGAAAAGGGCACTCCAGGGCAGCTCCCATCCCCTATCTCCGGTTTTGCGACCAAGAAGAAAAGGGGGGGGGCTAAATCTCCGAATGACATGGCCCGCCCTCCCCACCTGCCAACACAAATGCTTCTATTTCCTCCTTCCGGCTTTCCAAGGGGGCCGTCTCCCCCCCGCCCCCGATCCTCCAGAGTGCGGTTCCGAAGGGCAGCCCCTGGAAAGAGAACGCATCCTCCTCCCCACCTCCCGCCTG
>NW_007247291.1:616354-628280 GCF_000164805.1 Carlito syrichta | reverse complement strand
CCCCCAGAAATAGCGCCCCGCCCCCGCCCCCCCGCTGCGCGCGCTGCCGTCCGCGCTCCCCATTGGCTGCGCCCGTCCGGCCCCGCACTGCGGGCTTCTCCCCGCGCCGCTCTCGCTCCACATCTTGTTTCCTCCCACAATGCCTTGGGGCGGAGGGAGGGGGTGGGGAGGAGGAGCTGGAGAGGGTGGGGGAGGGAGCTGTGGCCTTAAGAAAAGAGAGGAATGCAGACCCCCCCTCCGCCCTGGGCTGGAGTGGCCAGGCCTGAAAAGGCATAAGTAGAGGAGGCCCAGAGATAGAGAGGAAGGGGGGCTGTGTGAAGACCCCATTCCCAAGGGGGAAAAAGGGAGAGGGAATGGAGACTTCAGCCCAGGAAGCAGATGGAGAAGAGGTAGAGATCCCAACCTTAGCGAGAGGAAGGAGAGGAGAAAAGTCTCCAGCCTCCGAGGAAGAGACAAATCTGCGGGGAGAGGAGCAGGCAGCCCTATAGAGGAGTAAAAGCAGAAAGGGCCCAGGGCTCCCCTTCCCTCACGTTGCAACCCAGCCTTTGTTCCCCAGTCTGAAGGGCCTAAACTCCCAGCTGCTGCCCCAGGCAGGACTGTCTCCAAGAGCAATGGAGGCTGGCCCTAAGCAAATTGTGAGGAGGGAGGTTGTCTTTGGTTACACAGACCTCTGCTGTCCTCGCACATTTATGGCCCTACGGTACTTCTGGGTTGGAGGTGAGAGTAAGTCTGCCCTTACCTGTCCAGGTAGACCAGACTGGAGGGGAGTGAACAAAGCGAACCAAAGCCTGTCAGTCGCTCCACCCATACCCTTCCCTTTATGAAGGAGAGAACCCAGGTACAGAGTGAAGGGCCCTGGCCAGATCCACACAGGTCTGGTTTGACTTGGCTTCCAGGCTGAAAAGTAGTGCATCCAGGCAGCAGCCCCTCCGGAGGCTGAAAGAGGCTGCCTAGGTGAGTGTGAATGTGCACATGGGGAGTGTGCCTGCCCTCCACTCCACCCCACCCACCCCCAGTTGATCGCCAGGAATGTCTGCTTTTTTCTTCCTGGTCTGTTTTATTCAGGAATCATCTGCCTTAAAGGGTGATTAGAGTCTTTATTGGGAGCCAAGCATTTTGGCCGCACAGTGGGAATTAAGAAGCTTCCAGGGTTAGCTCCCACTCCCATCTTTTCCCCTTCACTCTCCCAAACCATGGTCAGGAAGTGAGACTTGCTCTGGCTCTGGCCTGCTCTGGTTTGGAGCATCATAAATTAGTGTTAGCCGGGCTCGGTGGCTCAGCCTGTAATCCCGCGCCTTTGGGAGGCTGAGGTGAGTGGATTGCCTGAGCCCGCGGGTTCGAGACCCGCCTGGGCAGCGAGACCTCATCTCTACAATAAATCAAAAAATCAGCCGGGCGTGGTAGCGCATGCCTGTAATTCCGGCTACTTGGAAGGCTGAGGCGGAAGGATCGCCGGAGCCCAGCAGGTCGAGGCTACGGTGGTCGGGAGCGGCCACTGCACTCCATCTGGGTGACAGAGTGAGACTCCAACTCTAAATAAATAAATAGATAGATAGATAGATAGATAGATAGATAAATAAATAAATACATTAGTGTTCATTGTATGTCAGGGGAAACCTGGAAAAAATCATCCCCTCTGGCTTCTGCTTTCCACAGCTCTGTCTTCTTCCAACCCCAATCAGGGGATTTTAGAGAAATGGGTAAGGCCTGGTGTATCCCAGGGGTGTTCACACCTAGGGCATTCTGATGTCAATAAATGGGGGGCGGGGGGCGGAGTACCTGTGGACAGGGAGGGAGGGGATGAGGAAAGATGATTTTTCTATTTAGTGCCTGTGCAGAGCTCATCTCGTGGACTGGTGCAGAGCTCATCTCGTGGACTGCTTGTAGAAAGAGAGCTAGTGTCCTCTTTCTCCAACCTTCATATGCTTCCAGCCTCTTCCAGGGCTTGAAGGTCAGAACTGTCATGTATGGTTGTGTAGGTTGTTCACTGCACAAGGGCATCAGAACAAGCAAGTGGGGGCTAAATACTGCCTGCATTCTGTTTGCTAAGCTGTGTGCCCTGCTACAGGCCAGCGTCCAATCAGAAGGTGACTTTTTTCAAGTGTGCATAAGGATGACTATGAGCTAGTAGTGGTCCTTCAAAAGCCATACTGCCAGGGCATAAATCCTCCTTCTCCCTGCTACTCTTCCCTGGAGTAGAGTAGGGAATAAGGGCTTGGCCATCCTCAGGCTGGGCTATGGTGAGGTGGGATGGAGGTAGGAGCACAAAGAATGTCAACAGGAGTCAGAGCCAAGACTTTTGAGTTTTAAGAAATGTAGGTACCGAACCAAGCACGGTGGCTAAGCCTGTAATCCCACGCTTTGGGAGACTGAGGTGAGTGGATTGCCTGAACCCGCGGGTTCAAGACCCACCTGGGCAACTTGGAGAGACTTCATCTCTACAATAAATCAAAAAAATTAGCCGGGCGTGGTAGCGCACGCCTGTGGTTCCAGCTACTTGGAAGGCTGAGGCAGAAGGGTAGCCGGAGCCCAGCAGGCCGAGGCTGCGGTGGCCGGGAGTGGCCACTGCACTCCAGTCTAGGTGACAGAGTGAGACTCCAACTCAAAAACAAAAAAAGAAATGTAGGTATCAAAGTGTGTATGACAAGGACAAAATTCTAGGATATCAGGGAGACTTATGAATTATAGTGTGTTTTATAGATAATAATAACTAGTCTTTATGGAGTCAGATACTTGCTACCAGATTCTATTCTGAGTGTTTTCAATGCAATGGATTCGATTTCATCCCAGGAACAGTCTTTTGAAGTGAATA
The DNA here is from genome assembly GCF_000164805.1 of Carlito syrichta. Lineage (NCBI taxonomy): Eukaryota > Metazoa > Chordata > Mammalia > Primates > Tarsiidae > Carlito > Carlito syrichta. The sequence continues at coordinate 625,468 of NW_007247291.1, read as the reverse complement.
TATGACTATCCTCCTGAGCAAACTATGGATGTCTTAGAGAAGGTGAGTAACTTGCCCAAGATTATCCAACTTGTCAGTGGCATGATTCAACCCCAAGCAATCTGTTTCCCCTGCCTACAATCTTAGCCATTGCATGATACTGCCTCCTAACAGAGAAAAGAGAGAGGGAAAAAAAAGAATAAACCAGGGTTTGGCTCTTTATTTAAATTATACCAGCAGTTCCTAGCTTCATCTGATTCAAAGCCCCTTTTTATCCAAACATTTATTAACGTCTCCAGGAACTACTATTGCACAGGACATAGATTGGGAAACTTGTTCTATACTAATTACTGCTATTTATGTAAAATGCTTACTGTTTAGGATAATTACTATGCAACAGAGTAACTGTTATAATTAATATGTCGGCTTAACTTGGTGGATGCTTTTATTTGACAATGCTACACTGCGATTGCCCCGTTTTCTGTTGCTCAGATAGGAGAGCCCTGTTTTCTAAGAATCAAAGGAGACTATTGTTTCTGTCTCATTTGTGGGCCCCTTGCCCTTGGCTACTTCTTTAACTTCAGGGTCCTCCCACCCCCACCCCACACTGTGCTTCCTTCACTGCTCAGCTTAGAGGTTTCCCCCACATTCATATCTACTTCATAGATTTAAGAGAAAAATGCATGAAAAACCCATGGCATAGTGCCTGATCTATGTAAGTGATTTGAAAATGTCAGCTATTACCACCGTCTCTGCTCCAGACTTGTTTCCTTTCCCTGTATTTCTTAGCTCAGTTTACAGCCCCACGATCCACCCAGGCACAAGCCAGAACCCTGGGAGCCTCCCTGGATGTGTGCCTGTCCCTTACCCACCATCGCTCGCCTCCTGGCTTTGTTTCCAGTCTGTGCCTTCACTGTCATTATGAATCCCCTGCGCCAGGCACTCATCATCTCTTCCGGTTGGTTCCCTCCCTCCCTTCTTGGCTCCTCTACCCCAAATCTACACTGTAGTGATCCACCTAAAATGCAGATCTCCTCAGGCCGCCCCCCTTCTCTGCCCAGAGCAAAGACCATGCCCTTTCCCATAATTCACCCCCACATGCACATCTGCCTCACGGCCTCATCTCCCCACACTTCTGACTTCACTCTTCCTGCTCTAGTAACACCCTCCACTGGTTTCCCCACACCCAGATTCCTTCCACACCTTTGCTCATTTGTCTCTCCTGCCCATGAGGCTTGTAGCTTTGTTTCCTTTGTGTGGGTGTCATCTATGAAGCCTTCTCTGAACCCCAAGAGAGGGGATTCATACCCCTCTTCTGTGCTCTTCAACACCCAGAGCTTATCACCACTTTCTAGTAAATTTGTTGGCCTTATGTTTGTCTGTAGTTGCTTGCAGTCAGGGGTCATGTCTTTTTTATGTGTGGCTGCAGGACCTAGCACAATTCCTGAAACATGGGAAGGTTCTCTGTGAGTGTTGTTTAAATTGGTTGTGCTCACTAATGACTGAAAAGCACAGCTTGGAAGAACACTCTTTCCTTTCTTCCATCCAAAGAATGGTGTCCAGGATCTTCTCTCTCTCCCCAGAAGCTGCCTGCATGCTATTTACACTGGGTCTTTCCTGCCCAGAACAAGTTGCCAGCTAAAATAAATCATTGTCAACTCTGGGGAAAGTCCAGCCCTGATTTTTGAATTGATTCCCTCCTCACACTCTCTGTTTGACTCATGTCCTTACAGGTAAATACAATCCAACTCCAGCTGACTGGGTCACCCGGAGAAAAAAGACCATGACAGAGTTCATTTTGCCTCACCCTTTATTGGAGAAGGGTGGGAAACAAACACATTTAATGAACATTTGTATACCTAATCCTGAGTTGTACCCCACATCTTTAAAATAAAAAATTTTTAAAAGGCCGGGCTTGGTGGCTCAGCCTGTAATCCCAACACATTGGGAGGTGGATGTGAGTGGACTGCTTGAGCTCACGAGTTCGAGACCAACCCAGGCAACTTGGCGAGACCTCATCTCTACAATAAATCAAAAATTAGCTGGGTGTGGTAGTGCGCGCCTGTAGTTCCAGCTACTTAGAAGGCTGAGGCAGAAGGATCACTGGAGCCCAGCAGGTCGATGCTGGGGTGGCTGTGAGTGTGTCACTGCACTCTAGCCTACGACAGAGTGAGACTCCAACTTAAAAAATAAATTTTAATAAACAAGCGCACGCACTGAAACATACTGACACTCCCACACTGATTGATCCAATCCTGGTACCACCCACCCCCACAGTGGGAAAACTTAAGGAAGAATGCAACATGACTAGAACTGCTGGAATCTGCCTCAATCCTTTGCTGATTTCTTGGGTGGCCTCACCAGGCATACTTCCCTGAAACCTGGAGGAGTCAGCCAAGATCAACCATGTACACTAGTGACATAAGCACTGGAATGGGAGTCAGGAAAGAAGTCCCCAACCAAATTCTACTGCTAGCCAAGTCATTTCACTCCTCAGCTTCCGGATTTCTTTATCTAGAAAATGTAGGACTGACTGGTCTTTAAGTACCTGATCTATGTAAGTCTATCAGCCCCAAAGTCTATGATTCTCTAATTTCAAGGTCCCATCACAAAGGGTAACTTCCCTGTGGGTCAGAAAAATTTCTTGGTCTGGAAGCTTCTACCTTTAGTCAAGTTTAAATGCCCTCTTTTTTCTGATTCTCTTCTCTGATCCACTTAGAATTCACACCATATGAGTTTCTTGAGAATTGGGCTATCATTCTGTTCGTTTTTGTATTCCCCCAAGAAGCAAAGTGCCTTGACCTAGTTGAGATTCAATGCATTGTTTAGAGTTTCAATTAAAATATTAAAGCAATGGCCACCAAGAAGGAACAAAGAGAAGATGCTCTGGTGGAAGCAGTGGTGTTCAGGTCATGACTCCTCATAATTTAGCAGTCTTCCTCCTGTATTGTCTGGACAAACCTGAGAAATCCTGCCCCTGCCAAGGAATGATATAGACAATGATATAGAATTTGTTGACCCTTGAACATCTGAAAAGACCAAGTTATGGTTCTTCAGTGCTAGAAACACCTGAAGTCCATAACAATGGCTTGGTGTTTAAAGAAGAAAAGAAGGCTAGGTGCGGTGGCTCACACCTATAATTCCAGCACTTTGGGAAGCCGAGGTGAAAAGGTTGCCTGAGCCCATGGGTTTGAGACCAGTCTGGGCAACCTGGTGAGACCTCATCGCTACATAAATTTTAAAAAATTAGTCAGACATGGTGGCGCATGCCTGTAGTTCCAGCTATTTGGAAAGCTGAAGTGGAAGGATCACCTGAGTCCAGCAGGTCGAGACGGCGGTGGCCGTGAGCATGCCACTGCACTCCAGCCTGGGCGACAGAGTGAGACTCCAACTCAAAAAAAAATACAAAGAAAAAAGAAAAGAAACACTTTAAGAAACAAAACATGGAATGAAACTATCAGTCTTGCAATACAGTTTTTTGGAAAATTTGGGCTTTTAGTGAGAAGATACAAATATTAATACATTTAACCAGAAATGCACAAGTAAAGCAGTCTTATGAAAACACACACACACCCACACCCACACGAAACAAAATAAAACAAACAAACAGCCAGGACCAGAATATCTCCCTGACTCCAAGTAGCAGCAACCATGGAACAAATTCCCCAGAGTTCCCAGGAAGGCAAATCAGCTGCATTTTCCCCCAAGTCTCCCGACTCTCAATTCCATTTTCCAGTGAAGGACATCTGAATGGATGAATTGGGTCACGTGTTCACCTCTTGGCTACAGAAGGTGTGAGCAGCCTGATTGACAGACCTAAGATGAAGGAAGAGCTGACAGAGGGAAAATCCACATGTGGTAACAAGAAGTAAGAGAGTGGGTGCTGGGCAGGCAGAAACCACAGATGTTGACATTCTCAGGAGCCTCCAGAGAGGGAGGCCAAATCACGAGTGAGGGAGATCCTTGTCTCCACTGGCATAAAAACTCGCCAATGTTGATGCCTTTTAGTCTTCTACTGTTTTGTTTGTTTGTTTCACCTTTTCCACACCGACAAAAAGTTTGCCTTTGAGGATTTCTTTTCATCCAGGGAAACAAAAGAGAGTTGCTGGGCAAGATCTGGTAAATAGGGAGGGTGGGGCATGGGGGTCATGCCGTTTTTGGTCAAAAACTGTGGAACACTCTGCATGCTGTGGGCAGGTGCACTCGTGAATTCACCCATCATCAAATGGAAAAAAGTACTGAAAGAATCTCAAAAAAAAAAAAAAAATTCACTGAAGCTGAATGCAGCCTCTCACAACAATGCTAGCTGGTACACTGATGCCAATGGGTTCCTACACTTACCTAGCAGAGGAAGCCTGTACTACAAGGAGCCTGCCCTCAAAAAGTAATTCTGTTTTTTTCTGGGTCGTGTGTGTGTGTGTGTGTGTGTGTGTGTGCGCTGTCTACTATATATATCTGTAAATATGTGTATTTATATATCTACTTTTATAAGAATAAGGTGTCTCTCTTTATATATACCATATATATACACACACACAAACACACACACACAAATATACACACACCAAGTTTGGGTTATATATAAATATGAGGGGGACCCCAGGAAAACTTATTATTATTTTTTTTTTTTTGAGTTGGAGTCTCACTCTGTCACCCAGACTGGAGCGCAGTGGCCTCTCCCGGCCACCACAGCCTCGCCTGCTGGGCTCCGGCGATCCTTCCGCCTCAGCCTTCCAAGTAGCCGGAATTACAGGCATGCGCTACCACGCCCGGCTGATTTTTTGATTTATTGTAGAGACGAGGTCTCGCTGCCCACGCCGTCTCGCACCCTCGGGCTCAGGCAATCCAGTCACCTCAGCCTCCCAAAGGCGCGGGATTACAGGCTGAGCCACCGAGCCTGGCTTGAAAACTTATTTTTTGGAGAGTAGGTCCCTTGTAGTACAGACTTGCCCTGCTAGGTAAGTGTTCTAGGAACCCAATGCCATCACTGTACCAGTTAGCGTGGTGAGAGGCTGCATTCAGCTTCAGTGAATTTTTTTTTTTTTTTGGAGATTCATGTTTGCCGGTTTCCAGATGGGTGATTTACAAGAGTACCTGTCCACAGCATGCTGAGTGTTCAACAGTTTTTGACCAAAAACGGCATGACCTTCCCTATTTACCTGTTCTTGCCTGGAGAAATCTTTTAAAAAATTTTTTTATTTTAAAGATGTGGGGTACAATTCAGAGTTAGGTATACAAATGTTCATTATGCAGGTGCCCTTGTTGATAGGTGTGCCCCTCCCTCCCCTGGCAGTTTCCCTCAACTGCCAATCCCACACCCCACCCCCTACCCCTGCAAATCTTTTTTTGTTTCCCCATGAGAAAAGTCCTCAAAGGGAAACTTTTTGTGGATGTGGAAGAGGTGAAATAAAAAATGACAGAAGCACTAAAAGTCATCAGAATTGACAAGTTCAAAAACTGTTTTGAGCAGTGGAAAAAGTGTCTCAATAGGCATATTGCATCAAACAGACAGTACTGTGAAGGTGACTGAAGTTTAAACATGTAAGAATAAGTACAGAATCTTTTAATAAATAAATTCCAGGAGTTTTTTGGGGGGGCTCCCCCTTGTGTATCTATCTGCTTTATTGAGATATAATCCACATACCACAGAATTTAAAGTGCACAATTTAGTAGTTTTTATTGTATTCACAGAGCTATGCTACCATCAATACTATCTCATTGTAGAGCATTTAATCATTCCCAAAAGAAACTCCATATCCATTGGCAGTCATGCTCCCATTTTCCCCGAAACCCTGGTAATCTATTTTCTGTCTTTATGGATTTGCCTATTCTGGACATATATAAATGGAATCATGAAATATATAATCTTTTGTGACTGAATCATTTCACCAAGCATTTCACCGTATAATATTTTCAATGTTTATCAGTGTTATAGCATTAATCTGTGCTTTATTCTTTTTATGGATGATTAACATTCATTCCATTGTATGGGTATGTGGCGTGAGGTATGGTCCAACATCGTTGTTTTGTATGTGAGTATACAGTTGTCCCACATCATTGGTTGAAAAGACTACTCTTTCACCACAGAATTGTCTTGATTCCCTTATTAAAAACCACTTGAACATAAATGTAAGAGTTTATTTCTGGGCTGTTAATTATATTTCATTTATCTCATGCCAGTACCACTGTCTCTATTATTAAATAGCACATTGTGACATCTGGAAGTGTGAGTCCTTCAGCTTTTCTCTTCTTCCTTTTTTTTCCTTTGTCATTTCTTCCAGGACAACTGTTCTCATCTTTTTCAAGGTATTAAAAATCTCGGTGACTCAGCCTGTAATCCCGCACTGTGAGAGGCCGAGGCGAGTGGATTGCCTGAGCCCGTGGGTTCGAGACCAGCCTGGGCAACTTGGCGAGACCTTATCTCTACAATAAATCAAAAAAATTAGCCGGGCGTGATAGCGCACGCCTGTAGTTCCAGCTACTCAGAAGGTTGAGGCAGAAGGATCTCCGGAGACCAGCAGGTCGAGGCTGCGGTGGCCGGGAGCGGCCACTGTACTCCAGTCTGGGTGACGGAGTGAGACTCCAACTCAAAAAAAAAAAAAATCTGGGTACCTTGCATTTTCTTTTTTTCTTTTTTCTTTCTTTTTTTTTAGTTGGAGTCTCACTCTGTCACCCAGGTTGAAGTGCAATGGCAAGCTGCTCATGGCCACCGCAGCCTTGACCCTGCTGGGCTCAGGTGATCTTTCCACCTCATCCTTCCAAGTAGCTGGAACTACAGGTACTTGCCACCACCCCCAGCTAATTTTTTTATTTACTGTAGAAAGGAGGTCTTGCCAAGTTGCCCAAGTTGGTCTCGAACCCATGGGCTCAGGCAATCCTTTCACCTTGGCTTCCCAAAGTGCTGGGATTATATAGGCATGAGCCACTGCACCCAGCCATACCTTGCATTTTCCTGTGACTTGTAGGACCATCTTATAAATTTCTGTAAAAAATCCAGCTGGGATTTTGATAAAGATTGTGTTGAATCTGCAGATCAATTTGGGGAGCATTGCCATCTTAACAATACTAAGTTTTCTGATCCGTGGACATGATGGATGTCTTCCCATTTACTTAGGTCTTTTTAAATTTCCTTCAATAACATTTATAATTTTCAGTGTACATGTCTTGCATATATTTCAGTAATTATATTTCTAAGTATTTATTTTTGATGCTGTTGTAAATTGAATTGTTTTTATAATTTTGTGTTCAGATTGTTCATCGCTAGTGTATAAAAGTACAATTGGTTTTTATATATTGTATTTTGTATCCTGCAACCTTACTGAACTTGTTTATTAGTTCTTGGCAGTATGTGTGTACCTGTGTATGTGTGTATTCTAGATACAAGGTTATGTTATCTATGAATGGAGATAATTTTACTTTTTCCTTTCAAATCTGGATGCCTTTTATTCCTTTTTCTTGTCTAACTTTCCTGGCTAGAACCTGTAGTATAATGTTGACTAGCATTGATGAGACCAGTCATTCTTGTCTTGTTCCTGGTCTCAGGGGGAAAGCTTTTAGTCTTTCACCATTAAGTACAACATTGGATGTGGAGTTTTGTAGGTGCTTTTATCAAGTTGAGGAAGCTTATTTCTATTCCAGTTTGTTGAGTGTTTTTACCATGAAAGGGTGTTGTATTTTTGTCAAATACTTGTTCTGTATCTATTGAGATGATCATGTCATTTTTTTCCCTTTATTCTATTAATATTGTGTATTACATTAATTGCTTTTCAAAGTTAACCGAATCTTGCATTCTTGGGATAAATCCCATCTGGTCATGATGCATAATCCTTTTTATATACTATGCTCATTGTGTTTGTATTTTGTTGAGGATTTTCGCATCTATATTCATAGGCAATATTAACATCATTTTCTTGTGATGTCTTTGGTTTTGGTACCTGAGTAATACTGGACTCATGAAATTAGTTGGAAAGTGTTCCTTCCTGTTCTATTTTTACCATACTCAGTGATCTATCACAGAAACAAAGAACTGCATACATGTTCTCACTCATAAGTAGGTCCTGAACATTTATCACATTAAGTTTCTGGTTTTTCTTTCCTGTGTTTCTTTTTGCTCAAAAGTAGATACATGCAGATTTTATTTCCCTTTGTTTCTTATAAAGGTATTAATAGCATACTATAGATACTCTTTTAAAAATGTTATTGAGATATATAATGTATATACCATGCTATTTACCCTTCTGCAGTCATTTTTGAACTTCTAGTTTTTCCAGAAATCAAGTATTATTTGCAGTGTTTCATGTAACAATAATAAATGTTTGTTGAATGCCTTTGAAAAAAGAATGTAAAGGACTGGTTTGCTTTTTTGTTGTTGTTGTTTTGTTTTGTTTTAGGACTGGTTTTAATTATGTAAACATTTAGTAGAATTCACCAATGAAGCCATCAGGGCCTGGAATTTTCTATGTGGGAAATTTTAAAAATATGAATGCGATCTCTTGCTATAGATCTATTCAGATTATCTATTTATTAAGATAGCTTTGCTAGTTTGTGCCTTTCTAAGAATTTGTGCATTTTATCTGGGTTACCTAAGTCATTGGCATAGAGTTGTTCATAGTATTTCCTTATAATCCTTAGTAGTAATGTCCCCTCTTTCTTTCCTAATTTTAGTGACCTGAGTCTTCTCTCCTTTTTTTCTTGGTGAGTCTAGCTAAAGATTTGTCAATTTTGTTCATCTCTTTAAAGAACCAACTGTTAATTTCATTTTTTTTCCTACTGCTTTTCTGTTGATAATGTGGTTCTTGAGGCTCAAATGATGTAAGCCACTTGGGTTAGGGGAAACACAGACAAGGAGTATTTCTCTGAGCAGCTGGTTTCAACTCAATACTTCATCTATTTTCCGCTAAACCAGTGCTCTCTATTTTAGCATCTCCCCATCACCTCTACTCCTGGAGTGATAGGACAAAGAAAACAGAGATCACACTAATATTCAGGGGCTGTAGTAAGACAGCAATTTCATTAAATCCATAGACATTTCTTTTCTTTTCTTTTTCTTTTTTTTTTCTTTTGAGTTGGAGTCTCACTCTGTCGCCCAGACTGGAGTGCAGTGGCATGCTCCCGGCCACCGCAGCCTCGACCTGC
>NW_007247291.1:581655-616334 GCF_000164805.1 Carlito syrichta | reverse complement strand
GAGCCCGCGGGCTCAGGCAATCCACTCGCCTCGGCCTCCCAAAGTGCTGGGATTACAGGCTGAGCCACTGAGCCCGGCCATAGACATTTCTTAAATGTCTCTAATAAATTCTGTGGAAGGCACCAAAGGAGACAGAGATGAATAGTGGCCAGAAACAGCCTGGGACGTCTCCAAGCTCACAGGGTCATTGGGAGACACATGTGCACAACCAACTTTAGCACAGGCCAGACTGCAGTGAGGGTTGTGATTGTGAGTCAGCAAAATGCGCTGGGAGCCTGGGATGGGGGCAATTTATCTGTCTGAAAGAATCAGGCAACAGAAGACTTGGCATTGGAGGTAAGTCTTGAAGAGCAGTTATGATTTTGAAAAAAGAGAGAGAGAGAGGAAGGAAGGTTCTTCAGTTGGAGAAAAGCTCAAGAGCCAAAGCAGGGAATGGTAGGAAACCAGGTCTGGCAGGGACACAGTGTGCTGGGGAAAGAAAGGAACAGGCTGGGCAGAAAAGCAAGGACCAGACTTTGGAGGAACCCAAAGGGTGTGCTAAGGAGCTAGAACTTCATCCCAAAGAAACTAAGAATCCACTGAAAGACTCTGAGCAGTAGGATGCCATGACTAGCCTTTGTTGGGATGGATAGCAACAGAACACTGCATTGCTTTTTTCAGGCTCTGTGGGGCCATCACACCCGCAGAAGCAAGCACAGATTACTGCCTTCACCATTGTTGAGCACTCCCTCCTCGGAACTGTCTTCCACGGGCTTCCATGGTAGGGCACTCCCCTGGTTGGTTTGTCCTTTGGCTACTCAATATTCTCAGCAGGTTCCTCTTCCTCTGCCCATCCTTTAAATATTGGAGTTTCTCAGAGTTCTGATCTAGACCCTTTTAGACTCTCACTAGAGATTCTCCCTTGGAGATCTCATATGTTGCAATGGCTTCAATGGTCAACTATGGACTGGTAACTCCCAGATCTACTTACAGTCTGTCCAGACCTCTCTCCTTAGCTTTAGACCCATAAGATCTAGAAACCCATTGGACATCTCCATAAGGTGTTCTACTTATTAGAATTAGGTCCAGCCATGAGTTAAGGAAAAGCCCAAGTAAAATGACTCAAACAAGAGAGAAGTTTATTTCTGATTTAGATAAAAGGAGTCCAAAGGTATCAAGTCCAGGCTTGCTGTGATGACTCCATAGTTTCAGAGTCTCAGGATCCTTCTATGTGTTATTCTGCCTCCCTCAACTCTGAACTTCACCTTGTGATCCAGGATCGCCACTCAGATTCCAGCAGAAAGCCGGAAGCAGGGGAGAACATGCCCTCTCTCTCCCAAGACACTTCCCAGAAGTCACAACCCATGTGTCTATATCCCCCTTGCCAGAACTTAGTCAGAGATCCACTCGTGGTCATAAGGGAAACCTGCTGACATGGTTTGTATTCTGAGAAACCATGTGCCCAGTCAAAATATTAGAGGAGAGAACGACAATTGAACAATTCTCCTGTATGAGGTGCCCCATGAGCACCTCAAACACAACATGTCCAAAACAGAACTGCATTATCAACCCTTCCACACCCACTCACCCCCAAACCTCTTCTCTCCCCGACTTCTCCATCTCATCATGGCTCCAGTATTTAGCTGGCTGTCCCAGGCAAAAACCTGGAAGTCATATCTCTGAAATCGGTCTCTTTATCTCTGTCTTTAAGTCACCACCCATCATCTTTCAGGTCAACTGCAAGTCTTATCGTGCAAGCAAACTAACATACAACACCAAATAGAGGAGTGCAGCAAGAGACATTCAAAATGAGAGGGAAAACCAACCCATCTCTGAGGTGCTGGTAACACTACTAAGGATATTCTCCTCCTGCTTTCCCAGAGAAGGAGTCTCACTCTCTTGTGTGCTGCACCCTCCCCATCCCAGCTCCTCTTTCGTATTTTCTTTTTGACTCTTTTTGACCTAACGGTGTCCTTTTACTGTAACTTAAACACATTTACTCCTCCTCCTCTAAATAAAATACCCTTCATCATATACTTTCAACCCGCTATGCAATAATCATAACACTGCACTTTTTTGCTCCACGCCACCAACACCTCCCTCCCCACTCCATTCTTCTACCACAAAGCACTGTATTAAAATAACGGCAAATCTTCATTTGGAAGACAGGAACATGCAGCCCCTGAGGAAGGGTGGAAAGCCCATCTGGATTGCTGCACTCTTTTCTGGCAATGTCAGTAGATATGTTAAAAAGGATGCTATTCCTTTTATCTTTATCCACTTATTCATATTTCTATGTTGATAATGTCAAAATACTTTTGAATATATTAGGTTAAATAATTTACATTATTTAAAATTAATTTCACTTGTTTCTTTTTACTTTTTTAATGTAGTTACTAGAAAAATTTAAATTACATTTGTGGCTCTTATAGTTCTATTGAAAGGTGCCCTCCTCAACCTGTAGTCCTAGCACTTTGGGAGGCTGAGGCGAGTGGATTGCCTGAACCCGCAGGTTCGAGACCAGCCCGGGCAACTTGATGAGACCTCGTCTCTACAATATATAAAAAATTAGCTGGATGTGGTAGCGTGTGCCTGTAGTTCTGGCTACTTGGAAGGCTGAGGCGGAAGGATCGCCAGAGCCCAGCAGATCGAGGCTGTGGTGGCTGAGAGCGTGCCACTGCACTCCAGTCTGGGCAACAGAGTGAGACTCCAACTCCAAAAAAATAAAAAATAAAAAAAAAGTGCCCTCTACACAAAAATAAATATAAATGTACATTTTTTTTTCTTTTTTATTTTTGAGTTGGAGTTTCACTCTTGTTGCCCAGCTTGGAGGAGTGCAGTGGCTCGCTCACAGCCACCGCAGCCTCGACTTGCTGGGCTTAGACGATTCTTCCACCTCAGGCTTCCAAGTAGCTGGAACTACAGACACATGCCACCATACCTGGCTAGTTTTTGTGATTTACTTTAAAGACGAGATCTCACCAAGTTGCCCAGGCTGGTCTTGAACCCCCAAGCTCAGGCAATCCTCTCACTTCGGCCTCCCAAAGTGCTGGAATTGCAGGCTGAGCCACCATGCCCAGCCCATTTTTTTTTTTCATGTCGATGGTGTCGCTCTGTTGCCCAGTCTAGAGTACAGTGCCATGATCATGGCACACAGCAGCCTCAACTTCCGGGGCTCAGGCAATCCTTCCACCTCAGCCTCCTAAGTAGCTGGGACTACAGGCATGCACCATCATGCCCCGCTAATTTTTTGATTTTTTTTTTTTAGTGCTGGGGTCTTGCTATGTTGCCCAGGCTGAAAAATCTCTTTCTAAAACATGAATTTGAGCATGTCACACATCTTCTTAAAATCTTTCAGTGACTTATCATTGTCTGTAAGGATAAAGTTCATTCTACCTGATATGATTTTTTTTTTTTTTTTTTTTTTTTGAGTTGGAGTCTCATTCTGTCACCCATCTGGAGTTCTGTGGCCACTCCCGGCCACCGCAGCCTCAACCTGCTGGGCTCCGGCGATCCTTCCGCCTCAGCCTTCCAAGTATCTGGAACTACAGGCACGCGCTACCACGCCTGGCTCATTTTTGATTTATTGTAGAGATGAGGTCTTGCCAAGTTGCCCAGACGGGTCTTGAACCCATAGGCTCAGGCAATCCACTCACCTCGGCCTCCCAAAGCGCTGGGATTACAGGCTGAGCCACTGAGCCCGGCCCTGATGTGATTTTTCAAGCCCTCCATGACCCAATCCCAGCCCCACCCTCCACCCTCATCTCTCACCCTCTCTTCCATCCTTCCACCTTTTGCATGCTACACATGGGCCCTGTGTACTTTCAGTTTCTTCAGGGTAACACGTGTTAGCCTCTGGGCCTTTATACATGCTGTTCCTTGTTTTTGGAACTCTCTTTCCCCTCTTGGCCTGATTAATGTTCTGCTCATCTTTCCAGCCTCAGCTTAGATGCATTTCTTCCCCAGGAATCCCCAGCTATCCTGCTGCTCTGAGCTCCCATTACTTCTCTATCCTGTCCCCACCCCATCACACCCCCAAATAACCATGTGCCAAATAATTGTGTGCTTTTTCCAGATGAATTGGATCTTACCTGTCGGGCTCATGGTGATATCCCCAGTGCCTTGAGCAAAGGCTGGTGCATAGTCAGCCTTCAACAAGTCTTTGCTGAATAAGTGAATGATCAAGGAATGATACCCCAAAGCCAGATAGACAAAGCTTCAGATGGAGAGGGTGGAGCCAGACTAGATGACTTCTTAGTCTCAAAGAGATAGCTACCCTGTGACCATTAGGTCCCAGTCCAGGAGGTGAGGCAAAGGGAAACTGGTGACACTGCCCTATCTTCAGCCCTGCTCCAGGCCTGCACGGACCATTTATGAGAACCCAGGTCACCACTCCCCTTCCTTCTTCCCAGGAAGGGTAAGAACACTAGCTCTCCTCCCAGAAAAGCTCTTTTGGCAAGAGCTATATTTCTGGAGATGAGCTTTTTCCTAAGGAGCAAGGGCAGGCAAGAATGGAGGAAGGACGTGAGGAGAGTAAGCATGGTGCTGGTGTTGAGTTGCTGTCTACCTAGCACCAGGAGAATTGATGCACGTGTTACTAATGAAGTGTGAGTTTGTCTGCAAATATTTTCTTTCAGGAGATGGGGTATAGGGACCAGAACTGGAGAAGGGAAAGAACTTGGAGTCAGGAAAGCAGAGCAGGGAACCCTGGGACTCCATTACTAACCTGCTGTGTGGCCTGAAACAAGTCAAACAGCCTCTCTGGGTCTCAGGTCCTCATCTATAATAAAAACAATCTTTGCTTTCTGCACCCATGAAGGGGCAGTGGTAAGACTGGAAGGAGATAATGGGTGTAAATGGGCTTTGAAAATGGAAGAATCAGAGTAAAATCCCATGTAAAGACAAGTATTTCAAGGCTGTTGTTTTATTTGGGCAGGAGGGAAAGGAGGCTGGAAGTGTAGGTGGGTTTGCATTTAGGCAGTCAGAAACCATCCTTCCAGCCATGGCTCTGGAGCCTGATGTGCCTGTTCCAAACATGGGCCAGGAAAACTAAATCCTGGACAAAATGGGCCCACCAAGGAAGCTGAAAGGAGCACAGTCCCATCTGGGGACCCCCTTGCTGCTTCTGACACACTTGGGTGATCATGAACACACACACAAACTCTCTCTTTCTCTCTCTCTTTCTCTCTCTCTCTCTCTCTCTCTCTCTCTCTCTCTCTCTCTCTCTCTCTCTCTCTCTCTGCAGTTGAGGTCCACACTTCAATTCCTCTTGGAAGGGCTCCCAGTGTGCTAACACTGCCCTCAACCTGGCCAGAGACCCTGCCGTGGCCCCTAAGCAGCTCAGCCAAAGTGGCCTTCCCCAAAAATAGAGGCCCTTGTTCTTGATGTAGGCCCGGCACCTGGCAAGGCTACTGCTCAGGGGTTTATTATCCTCTTCTCTCTTTTCTTTCATAGCCCTGTCAAATCACACAAAGCAGTCAGTAGTACCTGAAGTTCCCAACCTGGAGAATGAAAACACACTCCACAGCGTGCTGCCGCCAGCGCCAGCAGGAAGAGGCTCTGTCATTACAGATGTGCAGGGGTTGCAATCCTGTTCTCACTCATCTTCCAAACGCTTCCGTGCCCTGCCTTGCCTGTGGTGTCTTTGAAAAGGAAAAGTGAGGCTGGGGCCTTCAGAAAAAGCAAGTTCCAACTCCCTACTCCACCATGGGCAGTCTTTAGCCCTTGCTGCAATTCAGATGCATTCAGTAGTGTGTTCACGCCTTCATTCAAAACACTTCATGGAGCCTTGCCAGAGCTAGTGCTGGGCCTGGTGCTGGGAGCTCACCAAATATGACCTGGTCCCTACTTTTGAAGAGTTCACAGTGTAGTAAGGAAATTAAGGGTCCTGATTTCAGTAGTTACAGAAAAAATTAAAAGTGATCTTTGATAAGGAAAACGCAATCAAATCCTAGGTAAGAGAAAAGTAATGCTGGAAAGGGTAGCTGTTTCTTGAGACTCAATATAGTGCAGAAGCTGGGAGTATAGACAGGCCTGTATTCAAATCCTGACTTTGCCACTTAACTGTGTAACCTTAGGAGAAATAAGGAAAATTCTGAGGTAATAATTATGAGGATAAAGTGCAGTGTTCCCACAATAAACATCAGCTGCTGTAATAAGGGAAGGCAGCATATACGTTTTCTACTTGTGGGGAGCAGGAAGGTAGGACATTGTAGAACAATGGGGGCAAAGGAAGAAAAGGCAGTGCTTGTGTGGAATTCCTTTGACTATAGCATAGCTTATGAGAAGGGAAGAAAGAGAAGGCTAGTAAATTGGGTTACAGTTAAACCTGGGCACATTGAACTCCAAAATGAACTTAAGAAGAGATATGGTGATACAGACAATCTTTTTTGTTGTTGTTTTATTTTTATATATTTATTTATTTAGAGTCAGAGTTTCACTCTGTCACCCAGGCTGTAGTGCAGTGGCATGTTCACAGCTACCGTGGTCTAGACCTGCTGGGCTCAGGCGATTCTTCCACCTCAGCCTTCCAGATAGCTGGAACTACAAGGCATGCACCACCACACTCTGTTAATTTTTTATTTATTGTAGAGATGAGGTCTTGCCAAGTCACCCAGGCTGGTTTCAAACCCCTGGGCTCGGGCAATCTTCTTGCCTCTGCCTCCAAAAGTGCTGGGATTACAGGCATGAGCCACCACACCCATTCCAGTTGTTTTATTTTAAGAGATGTGGTCTAGCTATGTTGCTCAGACTGGCCTCCAATTCCTGAGCTCAAGTGATCCTCCTGCCTCAGCCTCCCAAGTAGCTGGGACTATAGGCACACCCTACCACACCTGGCTAACTTTTTTATTTTTTGTGGAGACAAGGTCTCACTGTATTGTCCAGGCTAGTCTCAAACTCTTGGTCTCAAGTGATCCTCTTACCTCAGTATCCTGAGAAGCTAGGATTATAGGCATGCACCATAACGCCTGACATAGACAATCAATTTTTTTTTCAAGTTAAGGTCTCTGTTGCCCAGGCTGGAGTGTGGTGGCACAATCACGGCTCACTGCAGCCTGACCTCCTGAGCTCAGGCGATTCTTCCATCTCAGTCTCCCCAGTAGCTGGGACTACAGGCATGCAAAATCATGCCTGGTTAATTTTTTCAAAAAAAATTTTTGAGTCAGGATCTCACTCTGTTGCCCAGGCTGGAGTACCGCATGGCATGCTCACGGCTGCCTCAGCCTCTACCTGCTGGGCTCAGGCGATCCTTCCATCTCAGCCTTCCAAGTACCTGGAACTACAGGCACATGCCACCATGCCCAGCTAATTTTTTTGTTTGTTTGTTTATTGTAGAGACGAGGTCTCACCAAGTTGCCCAGGCTGGTCTCGAACCCCTGGACTCAGGCAATCCTCTCGCCTCGGCCTCCCAAAGTGCTGGGAGTACAGGCTTGAGCCACCGTACTCGGCCTTTCAATTTTTTTGTAGAGGTAAAATCTCACTGTGTTGCCTAGGCTGGTCTCAAACACCTGGACTCAAGCAATCCTTCTGCCTTGGGCTCTCGAAGTGCTGGGATTACAGGCATGAGTCACTGTGCCTGGCTAATTTTTAAATTTTTTGTAGACAAGTTCTCACTATGTCACCCAGGGTAGGGCATGGACAATCTTGATATAGTACAGAATGCCCACCTAACCCTAAGCAATGGCCTTCATCTTTAGAGCCACATTCAATTAGGCCAAGTGTCACGGTCTCCAAGGCTGGGAGTCAGCCCTTGGGGCTTGAAGCAGTGTTGGACTGTGTCCTAGATTCTGCCCAACTTTACAGGCCTCGTCCTGCCTCTGCCAGAAGACCGAGCCCTGGAATCAGGGCCTGGGGAGAAGAGTCATTTCTTTTCACAGGGACTAATGGACATGGCATCTCTGCCAGTCTGAAGGCTGGTGTTAGGGCACAAAGGCTGGGAGAGACCTCTGGGAAGCTGGTGGATGCAAGGGAGATGGGAGCAGAGGGTGAAGTCAAGTGAAACTGACCAGGTTCGTGGTTATTATCACTACCTCTGCTTTATTCTGGGTGAGACAGAATCTCCTCAATCCTGTTTGGGAGTGGGGCTGACATAAAGTGCAAAACAAACCAAGGAGAGGCCCTGCTGGGAGAATGCAAAAGAGAGCAAGGGTCCCAGGGCGTGATTTCCTAGCTCAAGGGTGTCCCCAGCTCTGGGCAGAGGAGGAAGAGTCAGCATTAAGAATCTATCAGGGGGTTCATTCCAAGTAAGAGGAACCACACTGGGAGGCAGTGTGGTACAGTGGGAAGGGCTGACAACTGGGGGAATTGAGGGGCCTCATTCTCATCCAAGTTGTGCCTCTTTGCTTTGTGGGACTTGGGGAAAATCACTTCCTCTTGGCCTCTGCTCCTCCTCAGAAAAACAAAAGAGTTTTGCTAGGAGGGTCTCAGAGGCCTCTCACGGCTCAGAAATCTTTGTACCCAAGTTGAAGCACAGTCTGTACTCTCAGGATTTGGGGTACTGGAAAGTGCCCTAAATATTGGAAGGAGACCAGAACATCTAGACCTGAGAAACTAGAGGAGCTGTCTGGAGCCCCCAACCTGCAGGATGTGCAGAGGTGAAGGCTGCAGGTGGATGTGGAGGGGAGAGAGAACCACCAGGGAGGGAGGAAGGCAGCCTGTCTGCATACCCTACATGTCCAGGGCAAAGGAATTGCTGGTAGGAGGTTTCTTCTCCCAACTTGAGCTACCTCGGGATACTGTGGAAAGCTGCATTATAATCGATAGCCTCATACATAAATAAAGAGTCAGTGCATCCTGTCTCCAGCTGAGGGCTTCTTCAGGAAAATCGAACCTTGACCCACTTCTGCACGCCCATTCTGGCTTCTTACGGTGGCCTCCAGAGGGAAGGAACTCTCTTACAGGTCATCTTGGGCAGCCCCTGCCTCTGTGTTGACCTACCACATGCCTCATCCAAGGAGGTCAAGTGCTGGGATGTGTGCTCCCTTCCCGTCACCCATTCCCCTGGGGTTCTCTCGCAGGCAGGCGGGTATGCACACCCTTCAGCTCTTACCCTGACCTTCATTCTCTGACCTCTGCCTTCTGCTTTCAGCTCTAGCTCTCTGCATCTCACCTCACTGAATTTCAGGCCTTTCTTCTGAATACTGCTTGGTACCAACCTGAATCAGCAGCAAGAAGAAGGCAGTTGCTCCCACTCCTCTGAGGAGTCTCCCCACTTTACTCAACCCTCAGATGCTTTGTCATTTATTACAAATTAGCTCCTCGAGGGCTGACACATTTCTGGGCTCCATGGACAAAGGTCCTTGGGTTTTTGTTTGTTTATTGTAGAGACGGGGTCTTACTATGTTGCCCACGCTGGTCTCAAATTCCTGGCCTCAAGTGATCCTCCCATCTCAGCCTCCCAAAATGCTGGGATTATAGGTGTGAGCCACCATACCTGGTCAAGGCTCTTGTAATTTACAGATGTGTGTCAGCAAGTTGACTGTAAGTCAGTTCCTTCCTCTCTCTAACTTCTATATAAATATTGGACAAAGCAAACTAACACACCAAGTTGAATATTTTAGACCCCCCAAAACCAAGATGGTGGTCATCCCTGTATAGTCACTGACAAGTGCCTTCTGGTGTTCCTTGGAATACCTCAGAACCTTCCTCTGCTTTGGTGCCTCAGTTTCCCTGGCCCAGGCAGAGAATACTCCTATGCCTTAAGGAATCTTAAGTGTTGCTTGGGTAGTTAGCATGGAGAAAGGGGTTATGGCTGTCCTCTTTGTTCATAATTATTATTACTTAGTTAGTTATTTAGAGATGGGTCTTGCTATGTTGTCAAGGCTGGAGTGCAGTGACCATGTACAAACACGATCATCACTTACTGCAGCCTCGAACTCCTGGACCCAAGCAATCCTCCTGCCTCAGCCTCCCAAGTAGCTGGGATTATAGACACATACCACAGTGCCTGGCTTTTCATAATTATTGACCACTATGTTCTAGCTGACCCCTGTGGGCTGAACATTCCTTTAATTAAATGTTTCTGACTAGAAGATATTGCTTTCCTGCTTGTCTGTTTTCCAAGTATCTTATTTAGAATATTCCATTTCCTTCTGAGTTCTCCATGGCAGAGTTTCAGCTCCAGCTTCCTAACCTCACCTGGTCTCCTGTCATGAGTCCTATTACCTGAAGGAAATGGTTAGGAGGGTGAGTCTGTGGTTAACACTCAGGATGCTTCCCAGCACATGTAAACAAAACAATGTTGTTTTGAGCCATCTACACTGCAGTTTTTCTCCCAGCACTAGTGATTGACATTTCATTGTCCTAGGGAAGAACTCGAGCCCAGTAATCCAGGCTCCTGGCTCTGGTTTGACTATCTCCAGCTGACAGGCAGTAGCTTAGCCCACCCAGAAAGCTGTAAAGGATCCTTTGCCTGGAACCTCACAAGAGGCAAGGGTAGCCAGCAGTACAGTTCAGTGAGCTTGTAAAGCTGGTTACTAATTGGCAAGGCATTAATGAACCTTCCAACACACGGAAACAGGTCAATACAATGGATTTCCTACCCTGGAAAGAGTCTGTAAATCAGCACTCCAACCTTCCGTCATAGCTCTGACAGCCACAGGGTCTTCAGGAAATTATCTGGGCCATGCCTAACCCTTCGAGAGCCCCCTAAGGCCCACTTTTGAGGTCACTGGGGTCCTACATCAGGCTTCTGGTTCTATCCACAGCACAGACTAGGGCTGGTGATGAGCAAACGGCTTGTGACTGTCACCAAAGAGGAACTGGCAGCAGACACAGCAGATTATGTTTTCTTTGCAGGCTGAGGATAACTATAGGAAGCCGAGAATTCCTCTGCTCTCCTCAGAGAGGAGGGGACAAGAGAAGCAGGGGAGGCCAGTGGCTTTCCCTCCAACGGAGAACTTCCTCCAGCTCCTAGGATGAGCAGCGATAGAAAGGAGGGCAACCTAGGGCCCCATGGAGTCCCTGAGATAGGTGTCCTGGGTCCCCTGTCTGGAACTGCTCAGGGGGAGTTGTGGTGGTAGCTAATATTCATTAACCGCTTGTTCTGTGCCAGGCCCTGTGCTCAGAGCTCAGCCGCACAGTGAAGGCAGTTTGTGTAGGAACTGGGAACGTTGGCCTAAGCCACACACGACTAGGTTCAAGTCCTCAACTTTGCCACTGATTAGTTCTGTGACAGTGAGTAAGTATTTAACTTCTCTGTGCCTCAGTTACTTCATTAATAAACTAGGAATACTCGTAGTACCCACTTGCAGAGTTTGGAGATTACTCACATCCATAAAGCTCTTAGCGCGATGTCTGCCACGGAGTAAGCCACAGACAAATGTTTGCTATTACCACTCTGTTGAATCCTCATAAAAAGCTCCCAAGTAGGTAATATTAATCGCTGAGGCTCAAGTCAAACGACTTGCCCAAGTTCCCAGGTGCATTTGATTATCAAAGCATGGGTGCCCTCCTAAGTGTCCCTTGAGGTCCCTGTCTTTACAAGGAACAGCTCCAGAACTGAGAGCACCCCACCCCAGGTCCCTTGCAGCTTGGAACCTCCACAGCTACCTCACCAACGGCAGAAACGAAGATGGGTCTCTCAGGGCCAGGCTGTCTGGTGGCTTCAGGCCCAGTCACAAGATCCCTCCCACCGACTCTAAAAACACCCAGAACTAAAAGCCTCCCAGATGTCTCAGCAGCTCCAGGCCTCCCCTGGGGCCTCCACCTTCCATGCAGTCTCCTTCCCTCCTACAAAATGCTGGTGACTGAGACTGGAAGAACCCTTTCAATTTCAGGATAAACAAACTGCCGTTCTGGCCCAGCCCTCTGCCTGCTTGCTGCTTCCCACCCCCCTTCATCCGCAGTGCACAGTCGCTCTGTTCTCCTGCCAACTTGGCAGCCTCTCGCCGCTGTTACTATCAACACCTCCCAGGGAAAAGGGAGAGGAGTCAGCTCTGATCGCCTGGCGCACTGAGCAGCAAACTCATATCAGAGCCAGCCCTGGAACGTCTCCCAAGCTCCCAAGGCTCCTGCTGAGGAGGAAAAGGTGGAACCCATGTTGCTGAGGACAGATGGGGCTGGGGAGTGGCCCTGGGCCCAATCAGAGCAGCCTTGGTTGCAAACAGTCTCCCAGCAGAGCCTCTGGGTCAGGCCAGAGCTGTAAGGAGCAAGCAACTCTGATAGATAGCACTGCAAGAGGATGCAAGGGACCTTGTTGGCATGTAGGAGAGGACTGGGGTGGGGAGTGGTGTCAGTATCATCCCAGCTCTGCCACAGTTCCCAGGATGGTTACTCAGGGGTTTGTGGCCAGAATTGAGAAGACAGGTCCTTCCCTGTCCAGTCTGAGAGCTTCTGGAGTGTATGGGCTGTGCCTTCTTTCCTCCATCTTTCTTGGCCTCCTTGTGTGCAGAGCTCCTGTCTTCCCTGTCGGATTGGATTGAGAACCCCTTAGGGACTGCATTTCCCCTACCAAATGGAAACTTCCCACAGACAGAAACAACCTTTTCCTGTTCCCAACTCCCTCTCCCAGCCTCTCAGGCCCTACTCAAGGAGCTGACATTCTCCTGGAGCCCAGCTGGGAAGAACAGAGAACCTGTATCTTCAAGAAGCCAGTGTCCCACCTTGAGCAAATCCTGCCCGCAGTACAGGACAAGAGTGGTCCCTGTGCAGCCTCTCCCAGGAGGAATGGCCTCTCCAACTTTCTCGCTGCTTGTCAAGAGAAGGCATTTGTTCCCTGCTCCAATGTTATTGGTATCAACAAAAGTGGTGGGTTCAGAGGAAACTACTCAATCCCTACACCACTCAACCACCTAGTTTACCCAAGGATGTGCCTGTAAGCTGCCACTCTGAGTGCTGTCAGCCTGTTTACTTCTCCATAACGTAGCAGTCACCTAGGGTATCTCACTGGGTATAGCCTATGGGGCAGAAGACATGAAGAGAATGCCTGTATGCGCCTCAAGTCAGCCCTGACACTTCAAATCAGTATGTTTTCCTTCATTCCCTCCTTCCTTCCTTCCTTCCTACCTTCCTTCCTTCCTTCTTCACTCCTCTCTCCACTCCCTCCAGAAGCCTTTCTTCAGGATGTGAAACTACTCCTAAGATTCCCTTTATTTCCTGCTCCAGAAGTCTGACGCCCCTTCTCAGAGACACAGCCACAGCCCTTCCTGGTAAGTGCTCCAGGTCCCCAGCAGGCCAGCTGACTACTTAGTGTCCAGGCGACGAGAAAAGAGAACTCATTCAGCAGACTGGGATGTAAATAAGCCACAAGAGGCTGCGCCAATCCGGGTTGCACCTGTGAGCATCCCTCTGCTGAAGCCTTGTCAGCGTTTCCATGACAAATTCGTATTTCCGGATGCCTTTCTTCTACTTGAAGTGCGTGCCTTGTGGTGAAACTTGACACTGAAAATGCTTCTGTATTATTTTCCCTAAAAAAAGGTTGCACACTCTAAAAATTCACATGCTCATTATATGTGCTTGCTCTTCATTCTGAGAGTTTTGTGAATATTGTATTTGTGCAACTGACATGCAAGCAGGTGATATACACATGGAAAGTTCTGTGGTGGAGAAATAGCATGGCAAATACACAACCAGGACACATCGTCATAAGACATCTTTCCTCCCCAAGACATCTCTTGCATTCATTTGCCTGACTCAAAGCCTGAAAGTCCACCATGAAAGATTTACTACTTTTGGACTTGAAGGAATGCCCATCTTTGAGTCCACTGTGACAATACAACAATACCTAAAAGGAGATGATGTTGTAACTCAAATTTCAAAAGCCTAAATGGTCTTCAGATTCACCTGGAGTGATTCTAGAAATGCAGCTACCCAGGCCCTGCCCCAGACATACTGAATCAGAATTTCCTGGACTGGCACTGAGTCCAGGACTCTGCATTTTACAGAAGCATCCAAATGATGCTGATGATCAGTCAGGTTTAGAAATCACTGATACAGGGCCCAGAGTACTAGGTGAGGAAATGGGATACCTAAATTTGGGTCACAGTATCACCACTTATGGAGAGACCCTGGGCACTTTACTGTGAGGGAAATGTGTAAGACTCAGCTCCCGTGGCCCATGTGAAGACCAAATGGGGTGATGCTATGGCAATGCCTGTTGAAAATCATCAGACAATGGAATGTTCTTTGTTATCCCATATACATACATGGTGTGTGGCATACATAGGTACATGCTTGTGTATATTCATGTACCCATATTTTTTACAGAGAAGGCAGGTCTGACTCTCCTCATTCTTTTTCATCTATGCTCCTGGATGTCTTCTCTTTCAGATGGACTCTCTCACTTTAGAACATGTCCCCTGAAGTCCTGTCCCCATAGCTTGCCACAGTCCCTAATAATTTTTTAAAGATGTTCCAATCTAATGGGTTTATCTACACCTCTGTGATCTTTCAGATTTTTATCCCTTCTGAGGTGTAAAGAAAAACAAGTAGTCACTCCTGTCTTATGACAAGGGAAAACTGAGGCAGGTGGGATTAGAGGACTTTATACCATTTACGCACAGGGCAGTTATTCTTCTGTTTTGAGGACCTGGTGAAGATGCACATTCACAAAATTCTTCATACAGTTTCAGGGTTTCATGGATCCCCTAGGAGTTCAGGAACCCCAGGCAAAAAACACCTACCCCATGTGGATCGGGCAGCCCAAGCCCTCTAAGCCCCCAGAGGATCAAGTTTAAGCACAGGAGGTATTCTGTCAGCCATGACTTTGCCAGTGACCCGACTCATCACCTCCCCACCCCAAGCTGTGAGATGAACTTGCCCAATCTTTTCCCCCTCCCCGAGAAATAGCAACACATTTTCTGCATCAGGACAGAATCTTCTCAGAGCAGACTGTACCTCCCTATTCCTGAGCCCACAACATAGAGAATCTGAGCTGCCTTAAGTATCAGGAGGATGGACAGCTTTTATTGCAGGAACAGAAAGTACTATTCAAACTGACTTAATTGGAATCTATTGGTCCCTGGCAGTAAAAACGTTCAAGGTGGGGCTTTATGCAAGGTCTGATCCACCTGCCCTATGTTGTTTCTTTTTGTCTTTCCACCCTCTCTTCTATGGTGTCAACTTCATCCTAAAACTGTCAGTCCTCAAGGTTGCAACGTGGTTGCCAGCAGCAACCAAAGCTATCTGTACCTTTGTTCACTCTCAGGAGAGAGAGCAAGCTGCCCTTTAAATAGTTCTCATGGAAGAAAGCATTAGCCTCTTTCCAGAACCCCTCAGTCACTGTCTCCCCACGTCTCATTAGCCCAGACTGGGAAACACCCCATCCTGATCAGAGCCCACATCTGACATGATGTGCTGCATAGCTAGGAAATTCAGAACATGATATAGTCATGACTTCATGCTCAAAACCCCCCAGTCCTAGTCCTTGGGCTCAGCCTCCCTCCCCTATGCAATATAATCTGCATTCAAGAAAGGAATTAAGGACTCAAAGGAATAATTTTGTAAATGCTCAGGATCTGGTCTTGTCCCACACAGGCCCTAGGCAAAAACCTAAGCCAAGCAGGCCTGGGCTGTCTCAGGAAGGAAAGGAAGAATTTTAGAAAGGAAAGGAAACAGAATCTACAGCAGAATGCATGCCACACAGGGAGGCCAGATTCCCGGGGTTTGTCTCCTTTCTTCTTTAGATGATGTGTTATGTGACTGTGAACAACTTGTTTATCCTCCCTGGCCTCTGTACTGAAAGAGTAAAATGGTCATCCTTTCCATTTTACAGCCATCCTTGGGTAAGGTTACAGCCCCTTGGAAGGAAGCTAAGTCCTCAGAATGTTCCAGGCTTGTGTGCTGTGCAGAGGATAGAGAGTGAGGTGTGGAGTGGTTTTTGGCCAGTCCCTGATTACCAGGATTACCAGAACCATCCAGAAGCTCTTTTAGTTTAATGCCAATAAAAGTGAGGGCCACATGTGGCCCAGACTCTACTTGGAGGTTCACAAAAAAAAAATCTTTCAGCAACTGAAATTAATTTTAGAAGAAATTAGCCAGGCATGGTGGCTCGCACCTGTAATCCCAGCATTTGGGGAGGCCTAGGTGGGAGGATCACTTGAGCCCAGGAGTTCGAGACCAGCCTGGGCAACATAGCAAGACATCATCTCTACAAAAAAAAAAAAAAAAAGCTGGGCATGGGCATATATCAGTAGTCCCAGCTACTTGGGCAACTAAGGCAGAAGGATTGCCTGAGCCCAGGAGGTCGAGGCTGTGGTAAGTATGACCATGCCACTGCACTCCAGCCTGGGTGAAGAGTGAGACCCCCCAACTCAAAAATGTAAAAAAAAAAAAAATCCTAATGATTTATTTATATCTTTTGAAGAGACAGAAACACTTAGCAATGTTTTCCTTTCCTTTTTTTGGGGGGGGGGTGGGTCAGAGTCTCACTCTGTCACCCAGGCTGGAGTGCAGTGGCACGTTCACAGCCACTGCAGCTGCTGGGCTCAGGTGATCTTTCCACCTCAGCCTTCCAAGTAGCTGGAACTACAGGTACACACCACCATGCTCAGCTGATTTTTTGATTTATTGTAGAGATGAGGTCTCACCAAGTTGCCCAAGCTGGTCTTGAACCCATGGGCTCAAGCAGTCCTCTCACATCAGCCTCCCAAAGTGCTGGTATTATAGGTGTAAGCAACTGCTTTTTAAAGGTCTTTTTCTCTTTCCTAATTCTTTCACATCCACCACTCAAGGGTCTCTTACATGCCAAAAGCTACCCTACTCTGTCCAGCACCCAAATATCCCCCTCTTTGTGAGCATTTTTTTTTTGAGCTGTAGTCTCACTCTGTTGCCAGGCTGGAGTGCAGTGGCACGCTCATGGCCACCTCAGCCTCAACCTGCTGGGCTCAGGTAATCCTTCCGCCTCAGCCTTCCAAGTAGCCAGAACTACAGGCAAGCGCTACCACACCCAGCTAATTTTTTAAAAAAATTTTTTGTAGAGACAAGGTGTCACCAAGTTCCCCAGGCTGGTCTCAAACCCACAGGCTCAGGCAATTCACTCGCTTCAGCCTCCCAAAGTGCTGGGATTACAGGCTGAGCCACCGAGCTGGGCCTGTGAGCACTTTTCTATGTAGGGTGATTTAGCCTCTTGTGTCAGGTCCTTCCCTCTTCCTCCAGTCTCTCTCCCCACTCATTCTCTCAAGTCTGCACCCAGAAGACCTAGATATCAGATCATCAAGCTAGATTGTTCCTTAGAATGCTCACACTTCAACAAATCTTGTTCCTCTCACATCAGCATCACTGGGAAACAGACACCCAATCTCATACCCATGAAGGTTATTCTAATACCCATCTTGAAGTACAGAACATCAGCTTTATTTGTTTTTGCTGGTGGAGACAAGGGGCCATGAAGCATCCACCTTGGGAACAGTGCCTATTCATGGCTTTGACTCCTGGAGTTGTTATTCTCACTAAAGCTGCAGAATATTCTCTGTTGACTCCACCTTCCTCTGAGATCCAAGAGGCTGCCATATATGGTGTATACCAAGAGGCTCCTCTGGTTCTTTGTTGGGTTTGGTCAATGGGAGGCATTGACAAGAGATGGGAAGAAAGAAGAGGTCAGGGTGTTTATTCTCCCAGCTTCCACCCTGCTGGACTGATGGTTGGCCAAGGCTCCTGTCTCAGGCCCTCTCCGTCAGTTGTGGCTGTCCCTGGAATCTGGTCACTGCTCTGCACCTCCACCTTCAACCTACAGGTGGTAGTGAGTTCCTGTTGTTGCTGATGCCTGGGTGCTTCCATGTCCGCCATTGCATCCCTCAACCCGATAAAGAGCCTGTTCAGTCAATTCTCCTCATTTCCTTGAGTGACAGGACCCTGACTGATTCAGTGTTCCAGGGCTTCCATAGCTTTGTCACCTCATTGAGTCTCACCTTATCATGGCAGAGAGGAGAGGGAAGAAGTGTTATACTTTTCTTTATGGAAATTCTGACATGTGAGACTTTTTTTTTTTTTTTTTTTGAGCTGAAGTCTCACTCTGTCGCCTGCACTAGAGTGCAGTGGCATACTCACAGCTACTACGGCCTTGACCTTCTGGGTTCAGGCAATTCTTCTGCCTCAGCCTTCCAAGTAGTTGGGACTACAGGCATGTGCCACCATGCCAGGGTAATTTTTTATTTATTGTAGAGATGAGGTCTCACCAAGTTGCCCAGGCTGGTCTGGAACCCCTGGGCTCAGGCAAACCTCTCGCCTCGAGCTCCCAAAGTGTTGGGATTACAGGTGTGAGCCACCACACCTAGCCACATGTGAGGCTTTTTTTTTTTTTTTTGAGAAAGTAGGATCTATTAAGAAGACAGAAAAGCTCCCACAGAGGGAGGGGACCTGAAAGAGCTTGCCCCCACTCCATGTAAGAATTTCAAAAATGATTCAGTCAATTGTCAAAATCTAACTTGGATCTTCAAATGGGAATACCCACCATTTCTGGCCAAATTAAAGGTTTAATCAGTGACTGGAAAACAGGGTCTCTCTGTGAAAAGCTAAGTTGAAAATGAATCCACAGTTTGTCACTACTATGATCTAACCACTGACTACCACGACCAAGCAAGAGCCCCCAAAATTCAGGGTGGGACTTTGCTGAGCTATCCAGCCCTTCTACTACATCCTGACCTCAAGACCCAAAAAAGACAGAGAAAACACCAAGCACATCCTACAGAAAGACTGAGTTAGTGATCAGCATGATTTAAGCCCTTCTGGGAAAGTCTTTCATACTCAAAAATCAACACTCCCTCATTTCCATTCCAGGTCTAATTAGGATTAAACCATTTCTGCCCATATCAGAAATTTCACCAGTAGAGAGGCATAACCTTGCCTTTAGGCCAAATGTAAACATTGTTCCCTGAAAGGAGTAATTTAATTATATTTGATTTGTATTTCCATATGTGTAAGGCACTGTGCTAATCACTAGGTAATGTTTTAACTCTATCAGTTACCCTTGAGTATGAGTATCTTGGGTATCAGAAGAAAGGAAAATCACTAAGAGGTGAGGTGAGATATGCCAAAATGGAGGAAAGTGAGTACAAATTTTGCCTTTATTTATTCTGGGCTCAGGGAAGACACTATGGATTCGATATTTAAGTAGGAAATCTGCAGCATATGGATGGTGTTTAAAGTCTTGGAACCAGATAATGTCACCCAGGAGGAAGGGTAGAGAGGTGAGGAGAGGGGAATGAGGGGAGGGGAGAGGAGGAGAGAAGTAAGCCCTAGGGCATTCCCATTTTAGAGGCTGTGAAAAGGAGGAAAGCAAATCTAGAAAAGAGAAATGGAAAGGGAACCGCTAGTGAAATAGGAGGAAGATTGAAAGACTATGGTGTCCTGGAAGCAACTGAAGGGTGATCACATGACTCCAAATGCTGCTGATGGATCAAATAACAATGAAGAATTGACCACTGAATCTGTCAACATAGGAGTCATTGGTGACCTTGATAAATGTGGTTTCACTGCCATGGTAGGAACAAAAAGCCTGATTGGAGTATGTGTGACAGAGACTGAGGTGAGGAAATGGAAACAGTTTTGCTCTGAATGGTTAGCAAATGGTGAAGTAGCTGGAGGATTTTTTTTAGGATGAATTATTATGTCCCATTAGTATGCTGATGGGAATGGTCCAGTTGAGAGGGAAAATTTGATGCTGCAGATGAGAGAGTGGATAATTACTAGAATGATGCTTTTTAACAAGCAAGGGGGAAGGGATCCATGTGCAAGGGGAAGCGCTGGCCTCAGACAGACATATGGACACATGGATGGTCCATTCATCACAAGAGGTGGAGGGCGGAGCATGTGGGCCTGACTGCTGGAGGTTGGTTATTTTTGGTAGTGGGAGGATGTGAGTTTTTTTCCTGATTTGTTCTGTTTCTCAGTGGGGAAAAATGATGTCATCAGCTGAAAGTGAGAAGCCGGGAGAGCTGCGTGGAGGCCTGTGAACAGAGGAGGCACGATACAGTCATCTGTCACAGGGAGTAGGAGAGCCACTTACCTCAGGGAGAGAAAAAGGATTGCTGGGCAGCAATATGGTCCTCTGGAGGTTAGTGGCCATGACTTTAAAGGGAAACCTTTCAGCACAAACCTGTGTTTTTCTTTAGCCATATTCAGCAGTTGGAGTGCAGGCCTGAAATAACTGAAAGTTAGATTTGACCAGTGTTGGAGTTTTGCTAGGTCTACAGGGTGGAAGGGAAGAAGGTCAAGATAGTTATCTATTGCTGTGAAACAAATTACCCCAACACAATTACTCCCACACAACAAACATTTATTACCTCATCATTTCATGAGTCAGAATTTGGAATTTGGAAGTAGCTTGGCTGGCTTGAGGTCTTTCATGAGACTGTAGTTAAGATGTTAGCTGGAGCTGCAGTCATCTGAAAGCTTGACTGGAGCTGGAGGATCTGCTTCCAAGATGGTGCACACACAACTGGTAAGTCAGTGACAGTGGCAGGCAGGGAGACTCAGTTCCTTTCTATGTGGGCCTCTCCACAGGATGCTGGAGGCCCTTACAACATGACATCCAGCTTCTCCCAGAGCTGGCAATCCAAGAGGCAGACCTAAGCAGAAGCTATCCCTTTTTGACCTAGACTTAGAAGTTACGTTGCATTACTTTTGCCACATTTTATTTGTTAAAAGCAAATCACTAAGTCCAGTCCACAATCAAAGGGAGGAGAATTAAACTCTACCTTTTAAAGGGAGAAATGTTGTTTTAGACTGAATTTTTATGTCTCCCCCAAATTCATATGATGAAGCCCTAACCCCCACTGTGGCTGTTTTTGGAAATGCGTCCTCTAAGGACAAAATTAAGATTAAATGAGATTATAAAGTTGGGCTCTAATATAATAGGATTAGTGTCTTTATAAGAAGAGACATCAGAGAACTCACTAGCACTCTCTTTCTACACACATGAACTAGAGAAATGCTATGTGAGGACGGCAAGAAGGTAGCCATCTACAATTCAGGAAGAGTCCTCCAGAAACCATAATGGCCAGAACCTTGATCTTAGACTACTATCCCCCAGAGCTGTGAGAAAATAAATTTGTTTTTTACTCAGTCTATGTTATTTTGTTATGGCAGCCAAGCAGACCTAGAACAAGTGTCAAATAACTTGCAGACATTTTACTATTATTACAAGGGCCAAAGGTATATGTTAAATATGTTTATTATGCTGGACCATGGGATATCAGTTGAGAAGTGAGGGAGGTGATGGCATGGAGGAATGAGTGTACGAATGGACTGGAGGATCAGCAAATGAAAGGGAGTTCTCTGTGGGGTAGAGTGCAGAAGTGGGAGTGCTAGGGGAAGTGAGTTGAACAGATATGAGTAGTGGTCAGAGAAATGGAGATTTTGGACATGGTGCAGCTGATGCTGGTGAAAAGATCTAGA
The DNA here is from genome assembly GCF_000164805.1 of Carlito syrichta. Taxonomy (NCBI): domain Eukaryota; kingdom Metazoa; phylum Chordata; class Mammalia; order Primates; family Tarsiidae; genus Carlito; species Carlito syrichta. The sequence continues at coordinate 595,022 of NW_007247291.1, read as the reverse complement.
ATTAGATGATGGAGTAGCTAGCTAAGGCAGGAATAAAGGGAAAGATCACTGGTGGTGAGAAGGTTAATTATCTGAGAGGCAGGTATTGGAGGGGTCATCTGATAGACACTGAAGGGCTCAGGAGTGATGCCGAGTATAGTGACCCACAGGGAGGAGTACCATGGCAGAGGTATCTTAGGTGAACCCTCTCTGAGACTTAACTCAGTTCCCTCACATCCAATAATATCTGCCACCATTCTGTGTTTTTTCTTCTTGAGATAGTCTGAGTTGGTTCTTTTATTTACAACCTAAAATGCTCTGACCAGAGTAACAACACCAAGGGGCAGAATGCACTGTGCACTATGTAAGTAGTGGAAGCTAAAAGTGACTAAAAAACTGAACCAAAACAAAAAAAACCAAAAACATTTAAAGAGCCAATGGCAAAATTCCTCTGTGGGAGATATTATCTGGGTGACAGAGTGAAACCTCGGCTCAAAAAATAATCATTGTAGCCGGGCTCAGTGGCTCAGTTTGTAATCCCGTGTCTTGGGAGACAGAGGTGAGTGGATTGCCTGAGCCCGCGGGTTCGAGACCCGCCTGGGCAACTTGGTGAGATCTCATCTCTACAGTAAATAAAAAATATTAGCCGGGCATTGTAGCATGCGCCTGTAGTTCCAGCTACTTGGAAGGCTGAGGCAGAAGGATCGTCAGAGCCCAGCAGGTTGAGGCTGTGGTGGCCGGGAGCGGCCGCTGCACTCCAGTCTGGGCGACACAGTGAGACTCCAACTCAAAATAATAATAATAATAATAATCATTGTTATAAAAATAAAAATAAAATAAAAGCATAAATAAGGGCATAAACTGGATGTTGAGAGCAAAACAAAAGGAGAGTTGAATTGCTTTGCTTAAAAATTAAGAGAAGCCGGGCTTGGTGGCTCAGCCTATAATCCCAGCACTTTGGGAGGCTGAGGTGAGTGGATTGCCTGAGCCCGCGGGTTCGAGACCCGCCTGGGCAACTTGGCAAGACCTCATCTCTACAATAAATCAAAAATTAGCTGGGCGTGGTAGCGTGCGCCTGTAGTTCCAGCTACTTGGAGGGCTGAGGTGGAAGGATAGCCGGAGCCCAGCAGCTCGAGGCCGCGGTGGCCAGGAGCGGCCACTGCACTCCAGTCTGGGTGACTGAGTGAGACTCCAACTCAAAAAAAAAAAATTTAGAGAAATTGGCTGGGTTCTGTGGCTCAGCCTGTAATTCCAGCACTTTGGGAGATCGAGCCAAGTGGATTGCCTGAGCCTGCGGGTTTGAGACCATCCTGGGCAACTTAATGAGACCTTGTCTCTATGATAAATAAAAAAATTAGCTGGGCATAGTAGTGCACACCTGTAGTTCTAGCTACTTGGAAGGCTGAGGCGGAAGGATCGCCAGAACCCAGCAGGTTGACGCTGGGGTGGCCGTGAGTGTGCCACTGCACTCCAGTCTGGGAGATGGGGTGAGACTCCAACTCAAAAAAAAAAAAATTAAGAGAAATTTGTTTTGTTCATTTAACCTCCTAAGAGGAAATTTGGGGTTGCCTCCAACTTGGTTATTTATTTATTTATTTGTTTGTTTGTTTATTTATTTATTTATTTTGAGTTGGAGTCTCACTCTGTTGCCCAGACTGGAGTGCAGTGGCCGCTCCCGGCCACCACAGCCTCGACCTGCTGGGCTCCGGTGACCCTTCCGCCTCAGCCTTCCAAGTAGCCGGAATTACAGGCATGCGCTACCACACCCGGCTGATTTTTTGATTTATTGTACAGATGAGGTCTCGCTGCCCAGGTGGGTCTCGAACCCGCGGGCTCAGGCAATCCACTCACCTCAGCCTCCCAAAGGCGCGGGATTACAGGCTGAGCCACCGAGCCCGGCTTGGTTTTTTATTATAAAGTTATAAAACATTAAGCACCCTTGTACCCAAAACTTTTATCATATTTCTGATTATTTCTTTATGGGCAAATTCTAAGAAATGGAATTATTTGGTCACAGGGCATAAATAACTCTTTAAATTAAAAAAAATTTTAAAAATAAAATAAATTTTTCTCTTACATTTCTTCTGACAGGAGACATCTTAAGATTTGTTTTTAACCTGGAACCAAAACCCCACCAGAAAGCTAGAAACAGGTTAGATTTCTACCAGGAGTGAATGAAAGTTCTTGATTTCCCAAAGTGTTCACATAGTTTTAAATCTTTGAGAAATAGGTGAAAATTGCTTTAGTTTGTATTTTGTTATTTCCAGTGAGTTTCAACTTTCTCTCATGCATTTATGGGTTATATCTATTTTTCTTCTTTTGAGCACTGCCTTCCCACAGGCCTTCGGTCTCCTCCATCCGGTGCCTCCCATCTTCCTGGTGAACAGTGTCCCATCACTCCTCTGCCTTGCCTACCCTACTGACTTACACAACCCCTCACAAGGTGACCACCCTGCCTCGTTGTAAAACTGAAAGTCCTATGTCCTGGAAACATCTTCAGTCTGTGCAAACTGGAACAGTTAGTCACCTTACCTCTGGGCCTTAGATTTTTTTTTTCCAGGAAAATGAGGACAAGATACTCTCATATTGCCTCCTGCTCTTCACTCATTCATTCTGCAAATGTGTATCATTTTCTACAGCTCTGGGCGGACATTCTGCTGGGGAGGCATCAAGGATTCCTCAGTGAACAGGTCCCAATCCCTAACATTCACGATGGTTTCCAGGAGGAATAACATCTTGATGCATGTTCAGCTAAAACCTTATTGTGATTGGTTGACAGCAGATAAGGAAGCCATAACAGGGAGAGCAGGAAAAATGGTTCCCTGTATACCAGAAGGAATTTAGATACCAGGAAGTATGAGAGAAGAATGAAGAGGCCAAAAGATGAACCTGACTTACTTTGAAGTTTGGTCAAAGATCAGCCTGTCGCTGGTTCAGCCCAGGAACGGTTATCTATGTACATTTCCCCAGGCGCATTGCAGTTTGAGGCTGTTGTACTCCCTTATGCCCTTCTCAGATTCCTAAGCCCTCAAAGCAGGCATTTGAGAAACTCCTTCTCTGGGTTCCAAGGCCTGTAATGACTTAGGCATCTATTTTATTGGCCCAGGTTTACATCCCCCATGATTTTGAAAGAGTTCCTCTCCCTGGGACATTCTGTAGAAATAAGCACCACCAGTGATCATCATACAGACCAAGCACTTTTGTGCCCCACACTATTGAACGGTAGAAAATAAATTTCACAATGTCCGAGAGAGGACCTCAGAGACGCCACCAAGCACATGAAGCTGCACAAAACCTCTCACCTCAACACCATGGTCAGTTGGGCCTGGCTTTTTAAATTCTAATCAAGAAATTGCTGGGAAGACGGTGAACTTACCAAAGGCAAGAACAAAGGCCTGGCTCTAATTCCCCCTGCAGCACAGAACTCGGAGCCTGTACACAGTAGGAGCTAAGTAAGTACTAACTGAATCGGGTGGACCAGGCACGGAGGAGAGGGAGCAGGAAGCGGAGGAGGGAGCTGGAGCCTAGAGCTCCTGCTGCCACCGCCTTCAGGCTGCGGGGAAGTTCTAATGAAAAGCTTGCCAGACCTCTAACGAGAGCTCCACCGCCAGCGGGTTGTGATTGCTCATTGTGTTTGGTTATAATTAGCAGCATATTCTGTGATGGCAAAGCAGGCAGCGGGCAGGAGCGGAGCCGGGAAAGGTCTGCCACCTGCACAACCACCAGTCCCAGGCCCCTGGGCTGCAGCACTTGGGCTCCTTCACTTGCTGGCTCTGCCTGCCCTGTGTCCATAGTCAGGGCCTGTGGCTGGCAGCCCTTGCTCACTGATGCTGGGCCAGCGCCAATGAGGAACTGTTTACTCTGATTGCATGAGAGCATAGGTTGAAAAATTAGGCATACCTGGGTTTAAGACCAGGTATTGTCTGTAACGTACAAACTGTGACCTCAGGCAAGTGAGCCTCAGTTTCCGCATCTTAAAAATGGGACACTATGGCCAGGTGTGGTGGCTCATACCTGTAATCCCAGTACTTTGGGAGGCCGAGGTGAGAGGATTGCTTGAGCCCAGGAGTCTGAGACCTGCTTAAGTAACATAGTAAGACCTTGTTTCTACAAAAAATCAAGAAGTGGCGTGCATCTGTAGTCCCAGCTGCTGGGGGAGCGGGCTGAGGCAGAAGGATGGAAGGTGGAGGCTGCAGTGAGCTGTGATCATACCAATGCACTCCAGAGCCTGGGCAACAGAGTGAGACCCGGATTCAAAAAAGGTGGCGGAGGTTGGGGGTGGTAATAATAGTACTCTTCTTTATGGGGTATGGTGAGACTTAAAAGGGGTAACTCTCACTTAGCAGAGGGCCTGGTATACTGTTGGCACTCAGCACCTTGCAGCTGCTACTGCGGAAGTGACAGGAAGTGGGCTTCTTCTACTCTGACCTCAGACAAGGTCCTTTCCTCTCCCCTCTCTGCACTGTTGTCTCACCCTCTCTTACAGGCTCCTTCCCCACAGGGTCCTTCTCTCTTTCCCTATGGACCCAGCTATCAAAGGAGGGTCTGCGGGAGCAGTTTGTGTCAGAATGAACATAGAGAACTGGCTGTCCTCTCCTAGGACAATGGTCTCATATTATTTTAGCTGTGACTCACAGGAAAAAAAATTAACATAGTGATTGAGGGCACACATATACATTAGTAGATTAAACAGAAATGTAAGTTTCATGAAACAACATTTATCCAACCCAAGCATGGCACATCTTGGTAGGTTGCACTCTCTTTCCTTCTCTCTATTTATATATATTTAATATTCATATAATATATATAATATTCATTGATTTCTTTTACATATCATAATTTATGTAATATATATTCTTCTACTTACATTACCTATATAATAGTTTTAAAGTTTTGTTAAAGGTCAGGATCCATGAAATTGATTTCATAAACCAACAGTGGGTTAAGACCACCAGTGTGAAAAATGGTAACCTAGGAGGAAGAGGTCAGTTAACTCTCATCTTTCATGAGGGATTAAAAGGCTCTATTTCCTTTTAAAGGGGTTTTTTAAAAATCAGGGAGCTAGTAAGAGAGGGAACTCTGAAAAGCTGGAAGTTTTTCTCTAAAGCCACAGAGTCCCTCTGAGGTTTAAAAGTGGAAACAAGTCTGAGTGTCCATGATAAGCATGGATTTACAGGGGACTTCAGAATTAAGCTATTCCCCCCAAACAGGGAGATCATTCATCCTTTGCTCCTATGCCAACCTGCAAACTAACTTTTCCTTAGCTGGGATTCCAGCAAATCTTCCAAATGCCACTATGCTGAGGTGCCAGGGAAGGGCAAGATTTATGTAGACTCAGCTGGACAGGAAATGCTCTGAGCTACGATTGTACTTATGGTTTTTTCCATAACAAAATCAGAGCATGTGGCCTCACAAGTACTTATGAGGACAATAGGATAAAATATTTAAAACCGGAACTGTCCTGGAAAGTCCCCAACTTGGGATTGCAGGGTTACTGTGAGAAGCAGAGAATTGGATGCCAGAGAGTCAGAGAAGGAAGAAGTCCTCTCTCCCAGAAGGTCTTGCCTTCTGGTTGAGGGGAAGTAGCCTTGGGTTTCCAGAATCTTCTGGAATACCAGAACTTTCTCCTAATACCCTTGAGCATATTCAGATACTAAATACTTTAGTGGATTTGTAGAAGGACTGGACCTGACTGGTAAGAAGAGAAGTAGAGAGAGTAAAGGGACATGGGAGGCCTCCAGGGCTGTTCCTAATTTTGCTTACAGCCGCTTAGGCTCCCCATTCCTTTCTCCCCTTGTCCTGCTCCAATTTTCCCCCCACACTCTTCACCACATCTCCATAGTGCCTTCAGCCAATTCTCCAGGCCTGAGTCTTCTGTGAAACTCCCTAGAGCAGTGGCAGTGGAGCCACAGAAAGGATATTGATTCTGGCTGGGCACAGTGGCTCATGCCTATAATCTGAGCATTTTGGGTGTCTGAGGCAGGAGGCTCACTGCAGCCCAGGAGCTCAAGACCAACCAGGGCAACATTGTGAGACTCTGTCTCTACAGTAAAAAAAAAGAAAAGAAAAAAGAAGAGAAAGAAAAGCTAAAAGAAAGGATGTTGATTCCAACATATATTCATATATTCAAGAGCCTACTTTGGACCCCAGGGGAGGAAGCCAGTCCTCTGAGATCCCTCTCTGAGACCTTCCTCTCCACAGATTCTAAGGAGAGGAAGGGAACAGAAAATGGAGTCACCTCTCAAGACTTCTTTCAGTCCCTTCTGCTAGAAACAAGACCAGTCCCACTCATGAGATCAACATCTGGCAGATCCCAGCCTCAATGCCAGAAATTAAAACTCAAAGTCCCTTTAATCATTCCCAACTACCTGTTCCAACCCTACTCTTCCTTGGTCCTGCACCCTCTGAAAACAATGCCTTGAATTAAAACTTCGACTGCTATTGCTTTCTGCCATCTGCTTACTTTGCCTACTTGTTTCCTAATGTCTGTGTTTCTGGGAGTCTAATTGTGATTAAATTACAGGGTAATACTAATAGAGGGGTGAGAACCTAACTAATGGCTCACTGTTCTACTAGGCCACAATTGTGGTAATCACCAAGCTCAAGGCTCCTGTGCATTAGCTGAGGGTTGCTGGGGTTTCCTGGGCTACGCTCCCTCCACCCTGTCTGAGCCACTGAAGGCAGTTCACAGGGCAAACTGACAACCCAGGGGCAAGTGGAGATGAAAATGACATGATTGAAAGGACAAGGGAGAAAGCAAGAAAGCTCTTGCAGGAGGGAGAATCTGAGTCCCAGCAAAAGTAGAAGCAAAGTGTATTGGGTTCAGTGTTTCAGAAATACCTTGGAAAATAAAACTAAGTAGTCATATAAATTATTAAAGGAGCTTTGGGTTTGGAGAGTTGCAGTGAGGCTGGGATACTACCAGTGCTTTTTCCAGATTCAGCCTGATGGAGGGCATGTGTGAGATCAACATGCAGCTCTGCTGAGCAAATCTACACCCCAAAACATCCCAAACAGACACATGCCAACAGTACCACAAGCCATCCAATCACATGCTCACACTGGCATAGACAAGAAGCAGTAAGACATGATCCCTGACCTCAAAGTCCTCGTACTCAGAGATGGGAGAGTAAATGGAACTGACCAATATGTACCTATTTCTGACACTCGTGCTCCCCTTCTCAATTTAGAAAGCGCTGCATAGGATCTCCTCTGAGAGGAACATGGGGATTATAATACGACTCCGCAGTTGTGGAAACTGAGGCTCAGAAGGGTTAAGTAACTTACTCAAGGTCATATATAGCCCAAATTTCTGAATTCCTTTGGCTCTTGCCTCTTTCTGAGAACAACAGGGAGTCCCCAGCAATGTCTTAATCTGCTGTTAAAGAAATTTGCCCTCGCAGACTCACACCTACCCCTAGTAGTGTTATAAAACAGAAAGGAATAACTCTGTCTCCTCAGGGTTAGAGTACCACATAGGGATGTCCCCAGGCCTTAAAGAGTTTGGTTGGAACAATGACTCCCTCTCTCTCTCTCTCTCTCTCTCTCTCTTTCTCTCTAATTCACTGCTCAAGCTCTCTCTCTCCCCACCTCCCCCACTCCCTCCTCATCCTGCTCCCCAATCTCTAATAAGAGTCCCCATCTCTTACTAGAACCCAGACTTGGATCCGTGAAACCCTAGCCTAGGAAATAAATCCCTTCAAGTATCTTATACGTGCAAACAAGAAGTAAATGTCATATTAGTGCTCGAGATTCAGAAAATAGAAGCGTTTTAGTTCAAGATGTGTCATAAATCAAATGTAATCAGATGTTAAAATAGAAGTTTTAGCCAAATCACAAATAGACACCAAATTCCAAAGGGAAGCGCTTGACCAGGATTTACAAAGTAAGTGGCCAAGGATATTTACAGTACAAAAGAGTTGAGGGGAAGATTTTAGATGAGAGTTTCTTTCTGTGCTGTGTGTCCTACCCCATTCCTATAACAGTCAGAGGTGTCAAGCCTGAGAAACCAAAGTAGCAAGAAGGACCAAAGAGGAGAGGATTACACACAGGAAGTAACTATTCTCACAGAGTTGTTGGGGCCAAGGTATGAGCCATGAGTGAGCGAGAGGGTTGGCCTGGCATGGTCACAGATCCTATCCAAGAGAGCAGTCTGTAGGGACAAAGAGCACTCAGCCAAGAGGAGTTGGAGGTGTGACCAGACTCCCAGGGATGAGGAAGGAGGAAGTAGTGAGCCTGATGAAAGTGCCTCACCCACACTGAGGGGTCTCCAGCAATAGGGAAACATAAGACACCCACAAAAGTGTCAGCATTAAACACTTACCAAGTCCAGGAAACATCCATGCCAGGCCCCCATGCCAGGACCAATAAAATGAGAATGTTCCTCTTCTTCCCACTGCAAAGATCAGGAATCACAGTTAAAAAGAAGGGACAAAAGTGTCACCTCCTCTAAGTGCCCAGCCTGAGCTAAAGGAGAGAAGAGAAGCCTCAATTTTATGTCATGTTTGGAGTTTTAATGATTCTATAAACATTTTAATCACTGAATTGAGAATGTATTCTGCTTAAGGTGTCTAAGAAAGACCTAGAGAGACATGGAATCTACTTGAATTTTTATCCAGGTGCAGGTGATGTGCCAGTCCCACCAAATTTAAAACGTTAATGAAAGAGAAAACTTAATTTTCTTTCTTTCTTTTTTTTTTTTTAGTTGGAGTCTCACTCTGTCACCCAGACTGGAGTGTAGTGGACACTCCCAGCCACCGCAGCCTCGACCTGCTGGGCTCCGGCGATCCTTCTACCTCAGCCTTCCAAGTAGCTGGAACTACAGGCACGCGCTACCACGCCCGGCTAATTTTTTTTATTTATTGTAGAGATGAGGTCTCGCCAAGGCAGGTCTCGAACCCTTGGGCTCAGGTAATTCACTCACCTCGGCCTCCCAACGCACAGGATTACAGGCTGAGTCACCGAGACCGGTTAATATTCTTTATAAATACATCTCATGAGTTGTGCTCATTTAATGTAATAGCTGTTCAAAGAATGTAATGATTTGTTCAATTGCTTAGCAAAGAAAGCTTGAAACAGTGCTGCTGTTTATAAATAGATGTTGCTCCTCCCTCCTCGGGTGTTGTTAGGCTATTGGGAGAAGATAAGCCAATGAGAGACGGGACTCCTCTCTCTAGTCACCACCTTAAGGGAAGCATCCAGTTAGGAGCAGACCTGCTTCTATAGGCCTTGTTACCCAAGGTCAAGCCTTCATCACAGTCTGCAGCTGGTGGAGCACCACCAGCCTGCTCTGAGGATGTCCCAAGACCTGAGACTTTGCCAGCTTACCTTGGACAGGAGAGATGGAGAATTATGCAGCTGAGCCTCAGTGCAAAAGTAGCCATGAGCAGAATCTGCTCCATTGGCCCACATGGGTGGAATTCTACCCTGCGCTGGGTGAGAAGGGGTGTTGAGACATTGGTGCCACTTGCTTCTTTGTTCACAATGTGCCACCAATAGGCCTCTTTATACATATGACTACCTGGGGTAAGCAGACTCACTTCAGCTGAAGTAAGCAGGTGGGCAAGGGACGATGAAATAGACCATGTGGAAGTTACTCAAGGTGCTTTAGAGGTCATGCATCTGGAAGGCCACCCAACGTGACCATCAGACACGTCCCAGTAAGTCTGAATTCAAGCTGAGCTGAGACCTCCCTGCAACCCTGGTTTCCCCTCCCCCAACCAAAACACTCATACATGCAGCATTTGTTTTGTTTTTCAATAGCTGAAGGGGGTACAAATAACATCAGCGTTAAGAAGTAAAATATAAAAAACACCAAGAGTAAACCCCAGGACTTCTGGATACTCCTTCCTCCTGCAATAGTGTCCCCACTAGCCTCCTGCCTCAGAATGGCCCTCCTTAAATGCAGTCTTCACAACACCACCAGATCTCTATCCCTGATTCCCTATTTTAACATCTTACCTTCCTCAAGTATGGATCTTCCCACCCTGGGAGAGCCTCAAGTCACCTGTGTTTCAACCTCCTCCGGGGCTTTCTTCTCACATACCCCTCCTTCTTCTGTAGCCACGCCACTCTACTTACTGGACGAGGACACGCTTTGTACTTTCCCCCTTACCTGTTCACCTACTTCCCCCATGCATAAACGTCCACAAACCTCAGCCCTGTGGGATGGAGCTGGCTGTGACAAGACCTGACCACCGCCTCTGACTCTGCCATTCTTCAGACCTGTGACCTTCACGAAGCAGCTTCCATCTCTAGGTCTCCCTTCTTTTATCATAAAATTTCTAGACTGAATAATTTTGATTTTTTTTTTTTCCTCCCCTGGTTCAGAAGTTTTATGACGCTCCCAGCAACCTTGCTATTAAACAAGTCCTTGACTTTCAGGTAATTCCAGGCCCAAGTGAACCAAAATCCTATGATATATCACCATTTATGTCACTCTATAAGCATGATTTCTCTCTTTTGGTCCTCAACAAAGACAAGTTTGCTTTGCTTTTATGAGCATCTCTACCAGCAGAGGAAACTTTGTCTTTTTTTTTCTTTAACATCTTCTAGGGCTCAGTATCTGTGTTTTTATGGTAACAATTTTGACTTGAGGCCCTGCTTCAAAGGGTTAAAGGATTTTAAAGATTCTTCTGTCGCTGGGCTCAGTGGCTCAGCCTGTAATCCCGCGCCTTGGGAGGCTGAGGTGAGTGGATTGCCTGAGCTGCGAGTTTGAGACCCGCCTGGGCAACTTGGTGAGACCCCATCTCTACAATAAATCAAAAAATTAGCCGGGTGTGGTAGCGCGCGCCTGTAGTTCTAGCTACTTGGAAGGCTGAGGCGGAAGGATCGCCGGAGCCCAGCAGGTCAAGGCTGCGGTGGTCGGGAGCGGCCACTGCACTCCAGTCTGGGCGACAGAGTGAGACTCCAACTCAAAAAAAAAAAAAAGATTCTGCTGTCTTGGCTTTAACTGAACACAAAGGCTCTCGGTTCATTTGGAGCCATGAGAACAGGATTCTAAAGGAGAGGAAGAGCAGAGTTAGTTGCAATGATGTTTCAAAACCCAATCTAGACTACATTTTCATCACTCAGAAAAGACTGGAGATGCCCACATCTCAAGAACCTCACCAAGAGTTGTTACGATTGCCTGCTTATCTGCTCTTAGGTGACTGTTCTGGTCCCACTCTGGAGAGCAAGGATCATAGTGCCTACCCACCTTTTCAGTCATAAACCAATTTGAGAATCCCATTCAGATGGACATAGGAGCACCAGAATGGATACTAATTCTCAGAAATGCAAACATTTGCATTAAGAACTGGGTATCCTTGGGTACCAATCCTAGACAGCTGTTTTACTTGCTTAATTACTTTGGGCTAGAGTCTTAGCCTTTCTGTACCTCAGTTCATTACCTCTGAAATGGAAAATAACAATAGGCTCATCATGAGGATTAAATAAAAGATTGCATGTGTAGTCGGGCTCGGTGACTCAGCCTGTAATCCCGTGCTTTGGGAGGCTGAGGTGAGTGAATTGCTTGAGCCCACGGGTTTGAGACCGGCCTGGGCAACTTGGCAAGACATCATCTCTACAGTAAATCAAAAAATTAGCCGGGCGTGGTAGCACGTGCCTATAGTTCCAGCTACCTGGAAGGCTGAGGTGGAAGGATCGCCAGAATCCAGCAGGTTGAGGTTGCAGTGGCCGGGAGCAGCCACTGCACTCCAGTCTGGGCGGCAGAGTGAGACTCAACTCAAAAAAAAAAAAAATTGCATGTGAAGCCCTTAGCACAATGCTTGGCACTGGTCGTTCATATTACAATAAGGTATGAATAACCATACCAAGTACTCAAGGTTGGTGAGTACTTGCTATGGCTCAGCCTGTAATCCCAGCACTTCGGGAGACCAAGGCAAGTGGATTGCCTGAGCCTGTGGGTTCAAGACCAGGCCAGGCAACTTGGCGAGATCTTATCTCCAAAAAAAAAAAAAGAAAGTACTCACAGTCATCTGCTTTGTGCTCAGGAAGGTAGGGTTGGATAATGGCACAGAGAAAAGAATGCAGGGGCCCAGAGTCTAATCCCTGTTCTCCTCATCTCCTGTCTTCAGCACGAGTTCCAAAGCACCCTAACCCCCACCCCACACATGTCAGCACCAGTGCTGTAAAAATAAGAAGTATTATACAGGCAGCAATATGATCAGTTATTATGAGAGGCCCCTGGAAAAGACTTAAGAGTAGGTGGGCTGGGCGTGGTACCTCACCCTGTAATCCCAGCACTTTGGGGGACTGAGACGAGAGGATTGCCTGAGCCTGGCGGTTCGAGACCAGCCTGGGCAACTTGGTGAGACCTCATCTCTACAATAAATAAAAAAAAAAAAAAATAAGCCAAGCTTAGTAGCGCACACCTGTAGTTCCAGTTACTTGGAAGACTGAGGTGGAAGGATCACCTAAGCCCAGCAGGTGGAGGCTGCGGTGGCCATGAGTATGCCACTGCACTCCAACCTGGGTGACAGAGTGAGACTCCAACTCAAAAAAAAAAAAAAAAAAAAAAAAGTAGGTGAAGGTAAAAGGTAAGAAATAGAGGGGGATCAGAGAACCTGGATTTCATTTACCCTTTTTAAAAAAATCTCTCTCTCTCTCTCTTTTTTGTAGAGAGAAGAGATCTCGCTATGTTGGCCAGGTTAGTCTTGAACTCCTGGCCTCAGCCTCCCAAAACGCTGAGATTATAGAATTCTCTGTTTGCAGATAAGAAAAAAAAAAAGCCCAAAGAGTAATAGCAAACAAACAGACTAACTCAGGGAGATCTTGGTAAATGGGAGACTCAGGGAAATAATGTTTAATCAAGTTTTAGGAATTTGAGAAGAAACATACTGTTTACTGTATACTATTTTGTTTTGTTTAAGTTTTTACTAAAGAGTGAACCTGACACCTAATTGATTAAGGAAGCTGAGGGAACCCAGGGAAAAATGATCTGGCTTGGACCAGAGAAAGGGGCCGGTAGGTGAGGCAGGCAGGAATCATCAAAGGCTCCAGTTTAATCTGTGTAGTGACCACCGTGGAGGAGGGCACACAGAAGCAGCCCCTACAAAGCTCTGGTGATACGTTAAAACTGTTTCAAGCTAGTCTATGTGGCTGTTTACACAGCATACAACTGGATGTTAGCTAAGACTGTCCTCTCAGAGGAAATTACTTTGATGGTGACCAATGAGCAGTAAAGATGGAAGGTCTAAAGGGTATATGGTATTTGTGTGGCGAGAGAAAACTTTGATCTCTAAGATGGCGAAATGTAAAATATTCAGGGAGTCTTTCAAGGTTTCCTAGGCAGGGAAGGTTGAGAAAGAGAGCAGAAATAATTTTATTTCAGCCTCTATCCTAGGCTGGGCACATTGCTAGATGACTTTTTTTTTTTTTTTTTTTTT
>NW_007247291.1:531527-581635 GCF_000164805.1 Carlito syrichta | reverse complement strand
TTTTTTTTTTTGAGTCAGAGTCTCTCTCTATCGCCCAGGCTGGAGTGCAGTGGCACACTTGACCTTTCTGCCTCAGCCCTCTAAGTAGCTGGAATCACAGGCGCGTGCTACCATGTCCGGCTAATTTTTTTATTTATTGTGGAGACAAGGTCTCACCAAGTTAACATACCATACAAGTCACCCATTTAAAATGTATAATTCAATGGTTTTTTAGTATATCCACAGAGTTAGACAACCATCACTACAATCTAAATCCAGAATATTTTCATTACTTGAAAAAAAGCTCCATACCCATTGGCAGTCACTTCTTTGATTTTCTCCCATCTCACACCCTAGGCATCACTAATCTACCTTGTTCCTATGGGTTTGTCTATTCTGGACATTTCACATAAATGTAATCATACAGGCTGGGTTCGGGGGCTCAGCCTGTAATCTCAGTACTTTGGGAGGCCGAGGTAAGTGGATTGCCTGAGCCTGCGGGTTCGAGACCCACCCAGGCAACTTGGCGAGACCTCGTATCTACAATAAATCAAAAACTAGTCAGACATGGTATCCCGCGCCTGTAGCTCTGGCTACTTGGAAGGCTGAGGTGGAAGAATCGCTGGAGTCCAGCAGGTCGAGGCTGTGGTGGCCAGGAGCATGCCACTGCACTCCAGTCTGGGCGACAGAGTGAGACTCCAACTAAAATAAATAAATAAATAAATAAATAATAATAAATGGAATCATACAATATGTGGTCTTTTGTGACTGGCTTATTTTACTTAGCATGGTGTTTTCAAGGTTCATTCATGGTGTAGCATGTATCAGCACTTCATTTCTTTTTGTTGTGAGATAGTATTCCGTAGCATGGATACACATGTTGTTTATGTATTCATCAGTTGATCAACATTTGCGTTGTTTCCACCTTTTGGCTATTATAAGTAATGCTACTATAAACATTCACTTACAAGTTTTTGTGTGGCCCTATGTTTTCATTTTGTTTGGTGATATATACCTGGGAGAGGAATTGCTGGGTTATATGGTAACTCTTTGTTTAGCCATGTGATGATGAACTGTTTTCCAAGGTGGCTGCACCTTTTACACTCCTACCAGCAGTGTATGAAGGTTCCAATTTCTCCATGTCCTCACCAGCACTTTCTATCTTTTTTATCATAGCTATTCTAGTGTTTGTGAAGAGTAGTATCTCATTGTAGTTTTCATTTGCATTTCCCTGTTGGCTAATAATGTGGGGCATCTTTTCATGTGCATGACCATTTGTATACCTTCTTTGGAGAAATGTCTATTTAGATTTTTTCCCATTTTTTAATTGGGTCATTTGTCTTTTTACTATTGAGTTGTATAAGTGTTCTTTATACATTCTGGATACTAGACTCTCATCAGAGATATGGTTTGCAAATATTCTCTTGCATTCTGTGGGTTGTATTTTCATTTTCTTGATGATGTTCTTGGAAGCCTGTGATCTTTTTACTTTTGATGAAGTCCAGTTTATCTCTTTTTTCTTTGTCACTTCTGCTTTTGGTGTCTTAGCTAAAAAACAACCAACATCCTTGCCTAATCCAAGGTTATGAGGATAATTATTTGCTTCTCTGAGCATTCTGCTGATGTGCAGCAATTTTGGATAAATTATGAAGTAAAGACATGTAGCTTGATGTGGTGGTTCATGTCTGTAATTCAAGCTACTCAGGAGGCTGAGGCAGGAGGATCACTTAGCCCAGGAGTTCAAGGTTGCAATGAACTATGATTGTGCTACTGCACTTTAGCCTGAGCAGCAGAGCAAGACCCTTTCTCTGAAGACAAATAAATAAAGGAGATATATAATCACAATGTCAAAATTATAAAACAAAGCAAAAAAGGCAGTTAATTACTAAGTTATATCTCTAGTCTATAAATTTATCTTTATTGATTTTATTTCAACAAAATCAGTAATTATGTTGCTATAATCTATATGTTTCAAATAATTTGCATTCTAATGCTCTAAAGGGATAGCAGCACATAGCACACTATGACCCACTAGGTAAATTCTGCCCACCCCTTTTTTTTTTGAGTTGGAGTCTCACTCTTGTCACCCAGGCTGGAATGCAGTGACACGCTCATGGCCACCACAGCCTCTATCTACTGAACTTAGGCGATCCTTCCGTCTCAGCCTTCCAAGTAGCTGGAACTACAGACGCACCCCACTACACCCAGCTAATTTTTGTGATTTGTTGTAGAGACGAGGTCTCACCAAGTTGCCCAAGCTGCTCTCGAACCTACAGGCTCATGCAATCCTCTCACTTCGGCCTCCCAAAGTGCTGGGATTACAGGCTAAGCCACTGCACCCAGCCCACCGCATTTTTTTTTTTTAAAGAGAAAAGTTCTCACCAAGTTGCCCAGGCTGCTCTTGAACTCCTGAGCTCAGGCAATCCTCTTGCCTCCACCTCCCAAAGTGCTGGGATTACAAGCTTGAGCCGTGCACCTGGCTCCACCACATGTTTTTATAAGTAAAAATGTAGTGGCAAATATTCACAGTCATTCATTTACGTATTAGTGCCTTATAGCAGCAATCACACTACAACAGCTCAGTTGAATGACAGAGATCACGTGCCAACTAGGTATAAAATATTTACTAGTTGACTCTTTACAAAAAAGGTTTGCCAACCTCTGTCTAAAGCGTTAAAAACATAAAATGTAACTTTATTCTAAATATATACAATTTAAGTATTTTCATCAATAATATTATTAAATGTCAAATATTAGAAATTTAAGCCGGGCTCAGTGGCTCAGCCTGTAATCCTGCGCCTTTGGGAGGCTGAGGTGAGTGGATTGCCTGAGCCCACGGGTTCGAGACCTGCCTGGGCAACTTGGCGAGACCTCATCTCTACAATAAATCAAAAATTAGCCGGGCATGGTATTGAGCACCTGTAGTTCCAGCTACTTGGAAGGCTGAGGCAGAAGAATAGCCGGAGCCCAGCAGGTTGAGGCTGCGGTGGCTGGGAGCGGCCACTGCACTCCAGTCTGGGCAACAGAGTGAGACTCCAACTCAAAAAAAAAAAAAAAAATTTTTAAATGACATTCATGTTTACAAATGTCAAAGTATCTATTAAAATTAAGACAAAATTCAAAGCTATAGTTAATAAATATCAACATTTAGAGTAAAAATAGTTTAAATAAAATGAAACTTTCAAATTTTGGTTAAATCTTTTTTTTTCAAGAGACGGTCTCACTCTGTCACCTGGATTGGAGTGCAATGGCATAATCATAGCTCACTGCAGCCTCAAACTCCCAGGCTCAAGTGATCCTCCTGCCTCAGTCTTTCAAGTACCTGGAACTATGAGCTTGCACCACCACACCCAGCTAATTTTAAAAAATTTTTATAGAGATGAGGTCTCACCATTTTGCCCAGGCTGGTCTTGAAAACCTGGCCCCATAAGATCCTCCCACCTCAGCTTCCCAAAGTGCTGAGATTACAGGTGTAAGCCACCATGACCATCCTAAATCTTATTAATATATGTTTATAAAAATAAAACTATTCTCAGTTTGTCTCAGTCTGTTAGGGCTGCTATAATAAAATACTTTAGACTGGGTAACTTACAAACAACAGAATATTTTTGCCCATAGTTCTAGAGGCTGGGAAGTCCAAGATCAACCAGCAGATTTTGTGTCTGGTAGGGACCCTCCTTCTCATAGATGGCATATTCTAGCTGTGCCTTCACATGGTTAGTGGCAGCAGCAAATGAGCTCCCTTGGGCCTCTTTGTGAAGGGAACTAATCTCATTTATGGGTACCCTGCCTTCATGACCTAATCACCTCCCAAAGATCCCACCTCTTAATACTATCCCAAAGGGGATTGGGTTTCAATATATGACTTTTGAGGGGTGCTATGGTTTGAATGTTTGTCCCCTTCAGACCCCATGTTGAAATTTGTTCCCCTGTGCTAAGGTGGCGCCTAATGGGAGGTGTTTGGATCATGGGGGTGGATCCTTAATGAATACATTAATGCCTTCCCTAGAGGGTAATTTCTCACTCTATTAGTTCCTTTGGGAGGATGTTGTTAAAAAGACCCTAGCACCTCCCCCTACCCTTGCTTTCTCTCTCACCTTGTTGGTTCCCCTTCAGCTTCTGCCATGAGTGGAAGCAGCCCGAGGCCTTTACTAGAAGCCCAGGAGATGCCAGCACCATGCTTCTTTTACAGCCTGCTTTACCATGAGCTAAATAAGCCTCTTTTCTTTATAAATTATCCGTCCTCAGGTATTCCTTTATAGCAACACAAATCAGACTAAGACCAGTAACACATTTAGACCATAGCACAATTCTAGTATACAATGTCCATCTAGTGACCAAAGTAAAGCATCCGTGTTGATAGCCAGGCATGGTGGCACATGCCTGTAGCTCCAGCTACTTGCAAGGCTGAGGCTGAAGGATTGCCTGAGCCCAGTAGGTTGAGGCTGTGGTGGCCGTGAGTGTGCCACTGCACTCCAGCCTGGGCAACAGAGTGAGACTTCAACTCAATAAATAAATTAAATAATCTGTGTTGGGTACAGTGGGTCATGCCCGTAATCCCAGCACTTTGGGAGGCCAAGGTGGGAGGATTGCTTGAGCCCAGGAATTTGAGACCAGCCTGGGCAACATAGTGAGACCTTGTCTACACAAAAAAATTACTTGGCCATGGTGGTACACACCTGTAGTCCCAGCTACACGGGAAGTGAGGTGGGAGGATCACCTGAGCCTGGGAGGTTGAGGCTGCAGTGAGCCGTGATTATGCCACTGTACTCCAGCAGTGGAGTAAAACTCTGATTCAACAAACAAACAAACAAACAAAAAAAGAATCTATGTCATGGATCACACATCAGCTTACCTATACATATGCACATTTAAGAGTAATATGAATTCTTTAATATTGCAAAATATTCCTCAGTCACTATTTGCAACTTTTGCAAATACCAGACTAATTAGCGTGAACCACAAATAGAGCATAAGGAAAGCAAGAAAATGGATGCGTGGCACTCTTGGAAAACAGTACTTCATTATGCAAGAATCTATTGCATTCATGTTATCTGAGAGAAAGGATTTGACAAGTTAATTTGTCTTTTCTCTTACCTAATCCTCCTGACACTAAGATCCAAAGCATCTTGTCACCAGCATAAGTAGCAATCACAATCCATTTTGTTTCAAGGATACTGGACACAAAAAGTGGAGAAGCATTGCCCCAGGTCTTGAAGAACACTCATGAGAATGAATGTTTAGGATAAGTCATGTTGACTCCATGCTGAGCACTGAGTTAAGAGTAACAACAAGAGCCAGACTTGGTGGCTCAGCCTGTAATCCCGCACCTTTGGGAGGCTGAGGTGAGTGGATTGACTGAGCCCACGGATTCGAGACCCGCCTGGGCAGCGAGATCTCATCTCTACGATAAATCAAAAAATCAGCCGGGCGTGGTGGCGCACGCCTGTAGTTTCGGCTACTTGGAAGGCTGAGGTGGAAGGATCGCCAGAGCCCAGCAGGTCGAGGCTGCGGTGGTGGCTGGGAGCGGCAACTGCACTCCAGTCTGGGTGACAGAGTGAGACTCCAACTCAAAAAAAAAAAAAAAGAAAAGAGTAACAACAAAAAAAAGTGTGTTTGTGATATAAAATCCTGTAAACCTCTCTCCTGAATGCATCTAGGTAGTATTTCCAGGAAACTGTAAAAATGAATTAGCACAAAACCCTGGGATTTAGGTAGAATCATCTAGGAAGCAGAACTAAGAACCAGTGTTTCAGTACAGAATATCTTATTGTCACTCAAATTTATAACTATATTGTGGTCCTGAATCTTAGACTAAATATGTCTAGTTGGTTGATTTCTCTTGGATAATACACTTTGCCATTCCATAAAGGTGTAGATGATAAAGTAGATGTTTGAAATGTTTTAGAAAATTTAACATATTAGATAATTTAATATATCAAATTTGTGATTTTAATTGAAAATGCTTAATGTCTTTAGACATGATATTTTCAAATTTTATCCAAGTTTTGGAATATAAGCCACAATTTTTTTTAGATTAGAAAATATAGTTTATTTATAAAGTAAGTTAGAGAGAGAGAGAAAGAGGAGATTCACCTCTCCAAGGTAGGGGAGAAGGCCAAAGCCAGGAAGCATGGCGACAGCCATAGCTCAAAGAGCACATGGCCACACCAAGAGTCTAGTAAGGCAATGGTAGCAATGGTCTGGCAATGGCCCACATTTTTTAAAAGTGAAATAATGACTTAAAGCTTATAACAATAACCTTATAGCTCTCTATCAGTTCCCAGCAGCAAACATTTTCAATTTCTTTAGTTCTTCTAGTAATTGCCCCCATCTTGCTACAGTGTACTACTCTGTCTTGGTTCATCAATTGCAAATGAGATTTATGATTTCCTATTATAGAAGATGAGAGTGTTTAACTCTTTTATAACATTCACCTAATTTCCAAACATAGTCATATCACAATTTTATTGGATTTATGCTTTAATTATCAGGACTGTATAAATATTGTTTAAGGTTGAGCCAATAATTTTCTATGATTTTACTTCATTTTGTAAACCTATTCAGTTTTCTTGGAATCAACAATGGTCTCATTTTTAAAAATAAATGTTAAGCCGGGCTCGGTGGCTCAGCCTGTAATCCCGCGCCTTTGGGAGGCTGAGGTGAGTGGATTGCACAGGTTCGAGACCCTCCTGGGCAACTTGGCGAGACCTCATCTCTACAATAAATCAAAAAATTAGCTGGGCGTGGTAGCGTGTGCCTGTAGTTCCAGCTACTTGGAAGTCTGAGGCAGAAGGATCGCCAGAGCCCAGCAGGTCGAGGCTGCGGTGGTTGGGAGTAGCCACTGCACTCCAGTCTGGGTGACAGAGTGAGACTCCAACTCAAAAAATAAATAAATAAACTTTAAGTAAGTCTAGTTGGTTGACTTCTCTTGGATAATAGACACTGGATAATAACTCTAGTTTACAGAATAATTACAAAGGTAAAACAGAGAGACTCCATATATCCCACACCCAGCTTCTCTTATTACATTAGTGGGGCATTTCTGTCACATTTAATGAATGAATAATGATACATTATTATTCAGATTTCCTCAATTTTTCCCTACTGTCCTTTTTATGTTCTAGGATCCCATTCATGGTACTTTATCACATTTAGTTGTCATGTCTCTATAGTATCCTCTTGGTTATAATAGTTTCCCAGACTTTCCTTGTTTCTGTAATATTGACAGTTTTTAGGATTACTGGTTAGGTATTTTGTAGAATGACCCTCAATTAGAATTTGTCTGATGTTGCTCTCATAATTAGACTGGGATATGTCTTTTTGAGAGGAAGATCACAGAAGTAAAGTGCCATTCTCATCACATCATACCAAGAGTACATATTATCAATATGATTTATCACTGTTGGTGTTAAAACCTTTAACACTCAGTTTGAGAGTTTGGGCAGTTTTCATCACTACAAAGTACTCTTTACTTCTATACTGTACTCTGGAAGGAAATCACTATGCTTAGCCTACATTTAATGAGTGGGAAGTTTACATAGATTAGTTGGGATTCTTCTGTATTAGAGATATCTATTCTCTCCCATTTATTTTTCAATCATTTATATATATCAGTATGGATTCATGGAAATTTATTTTATACTTTGGGCTCTAATCCAATACTACTACGTGTAGTTTTATTTATTTGTTTGTTTATTTTTGGAGTTGGAATCTCACTCTGTTGCCCAGACTAAAGTGCAGTGGCATGCTCCTGGCCACCGCAGCCTCGACCTGCTGGGCTCTGACGATCCTTCCAGTTCAGCCTTCCGAGTAACTGGAACTACAGGCATGCTCTACCATGCCCGGCTAATTTTTAATTTTATTGTAGAGATGAGGTCTCGCCAAGTTGCCCAGGTGGGCCTTGAACTTGCGGGCTCAGGCAATCCACTCACCTCAACCTCCCAAAGTGCTGGGATTACAGGCTGAGCCACCGAGCCCAGCCTTTTTTTTTTCATTATTATTCAAATTGTTTCAACTTTGGCCATTGGGAACTCTGTCAGTTGGCTCTTATATTCACTTGACATTCCCCATTATTGTGTTTTATTCTTTGCCCTGTAAAGTTCTGCAGGTTTTGAAAAATGCTTAATGTTTTGTGTTCGGCATTACAGTACAGTCATTTCATTACCCTAAAAAAAAAATCCCATGTGCTTTACCTATTCAACTCTCCTTCTGAGACCCTAATGACCACTGATCTATTTACCATCTCAGTAGTTTTGCCTTTTTCAGAATGTCAAATAATTGGAATATAGTACAAAATTTTTTCAGGCTGGTGTTCTTCACCTAGCAATATGCATTTAATATTTATCAGTGTGTTTTCATGGTTTGGTAGCTCATTCATTTTAATTATTGAGTAATAGTCCAGCATTAATGTACCAATCCCTTTTTTTTTTTTGAGCCAGGGCCTCACTTTGTTGCCCTGGAGTGCAGTGGCACAATCATAGCCCATTGTGCTCAGATGATCCCCCTGCTTCAGTCTTCCAAGTAACTGGGAGTATGGGCTAATTTTTGGGTTTTTTTTTTTTTTTTTTGGAGTCTTACTCGAGTTGCCTAGGGTGGTCTTGTACAATCCTCCTGCATGGGTCTCTCAAAGTGCTGGGATTACAGGTGTGAGCCACTGTACCTGGTGACCATTTTATGCACTTAGATTACTTTGAATTTATAGCAAATTTGTTACACTCCCTAATATAGAAATATTTGGGGGTTTTTTTAATTAAGAAAGGTAGATTTATTAAAGGAAAGATACAGTGTAAAGGGCACAATGGGCAGGACAACAGCAAAAATGTCTGCTGTCTGCTGCTGAAATGGTTTAATACAAGTTTACATGGTCAATTGGTCAATTTTGTCAGATGATCTGTCAGCTCCTTCCCCCTGCTCCTGCTGAGAGATACCACACCTGTAATTTTCCATCTGTTCCAATGTAGACTAGCAGTCTTCTAAAGAAGATATAGATTTGTCCTGGATCTTCTCTTTGACATCATGCCGGAGATTTCATTTGTCTCCCTATAAACCTCTTCTTCCCTGAATCCTGTGTCTTCCTTTTTCTTGATTTACTTACTTAAATATTTTAGTGGAACATATATATCCTCCAGCAGCTTCCTGAGAAATAGTAAATGGAAAAATACATCACTAAAAATTTTGGTTTCATTCATGATTTAGAGTTTTGCTGGGTATGGAATTGAACACTAAACATATTTTTTACCTAGAAATGTAAAGAAATTGCTATATCATTGTTATTATTGTTGTTTCTATCTTCCAGCATTGTTATTGAGAAATCTAATGACATCCGAGTCCTGGTTTTTGTATGTAACTTACTTTTTTTTCTTTAAAGACTTTTGAGATATTTTCTCCATGGTATTCTAAAATTTCACAATGTAATTTGGTGAAGGTCTTCTTTTTGTTCATGCTGTTGGGCCTTATCAATTTGAAAACTCATGTTCTTTAGTTCTGGGAAATAGTTTTGTACTAACTCTTTGATAATATACTCTGTATTCTGCCTTCTTGAAATGCCCATTTGTAGTTTTTAAACTTCATTAATTAACCTTCCTTAAATTTCTTATCTTTTTATTCTCAGGGTTGTCTATTTAGTTTTTCTATTCTGATTTGTAAGAGGTGTCCTTGATTTCATCTTCCAACTCTTCTGCTTATTTTAATTTTTGCTACCATATTTTGAATTTTAAAGACTGCTCCTTTCTTATTTCCTGATATATATGTACATGTGTATATGTATACATATATAAAATATAGATATTCTTGTTATTAGTTTGTGGAGATATCTTTTATCTCTTTGAGGAGATTAATTATAGTTTCTTTGAAGTGTTCTCTTGTACCTCACATTGAATCTGTTTTCTCTGGATCTCCTTTTTCCCTGTGTTCGTTTTAGTCTTTATTGCTGGACATTTTTCTTAAATGTCTGGCCAAACATTTACAAGTAAGGCACTAAAAAGTTGGTTGAGGCCGGGCTGGGTGGCTCAGCCTGTAATCCCAGTACTTTGGGAGGCCAAGACAAGTGGATTGCCTGAGCCCGAAGATTCAAGACTAGCCCAGGCAACTTAGCGAGACCTGTCTCTACACTTCGAGGACTTCACTGGAAGAAGACCTCGCTACAGTCTTTTTGCTTTTGGTCAAATCAAACCTCTCCAGAGATTCTGTATTCTGTGTTAGCCTCATCTACCCAGGTACTTGGAACTGTGGTTTCTAAGCCTTTCATGGGTTTTGTAAGGGAATCAGCTTGCTGTTTTGACTTCCCTGATTTTCCCTCCTGAGACTCTGGCAACTTGCCAAGTCACTCATCATTCCTCCCTCCACTTTCTATTTTCCTGTATGGCTCAAGGCCTCAGATGTTTCCTGATTTCATCCAAGACTGAATTTATGTTTTTGATTTCTGTTCTTGTGTTTTTGTTGAGATGAGAATGGGACAGAAATGTCTTTACTCTGCCATCTTAAAACGTAGAATCGCCCGGGGTCGGTGGCTCGGCCTGTAATCCCGCGCTTTGGGAGGCTGAGGTGAGTGAATTGCCTGAGCCCGTGGGTTCGAGACCCGCCTTGCCAACTTGGCGAGATCTCATCTCTACAATAAATCAAAAAATCAGCTGGGCGTGGTAGCGCGCGCCTGTAGTTCCAGCTACTAGGAAGGCTGAGGCAGAAGGATCGCTGGAGCCCAGCAGGTCGAGGCTGCGGTGGCCGGGAGCGGCCACTGCACTCCAGTCTGGGCGACAGAGTGAGACTCCAATTCAAAAAAGAAAAAAAAAAAAAAAAGAAAAAACCTAGAATCATGCTTTTCTTTAGAAAGGTTTGATTAATGTGTGTGATTTTAATCAAAAGTTAGAGAACTTAATTAATTTTCTAAATACAATTTTATAATATTAGATTGGTAAGTAGTGCTACTTTAGGATTTTTTTTTTTTTTTTTAGACAGGATCTTGCTCTGCTGCCCAGGCTGAAGTGCAGTGGTGCCATCATAGCTCACTATAACCTTGAATTACTGGGCTCAAGCAATCCTTCCACCTCTGCCTCCTGAGTAGCTAGAACTACAGCATGTCTCACCAGACCTGGCTAATTTTTTGAGTTTTTTTTTTTTTAGAAGTAGGGGTCTTGCTATGCTGCCCAGGCTGGTCTCGAGTTCCTGGCCTCCTCCTCTTCCTTCCTAAGCTTCCCAAAGTTCTGAGATTATAGGTATGGCCTACTACACCCAGTCCGAAACTTCTTTACATTAGATTTGCATGAGGGCCACAATGCTACATATGGGTACCATTCCCAACATACTTGTGCAGCTAGTTTTCTGGGTGTAAATTAACTTAGACCAATTAGATCTATGGGTGTCCTATGCAACAAACTATAAACTATATCAACCACTACTAAACATCTACTATCTACAACAAAATAGCTACATAGTAGTAACTACATGGATGCCTCTGATTCCAATTGCCCAGTGGAAGTGACCCAATTATTCTCGCCCATTTCAAAAGTATTCACTGTGCATGCTCAGTTACTTTGGTTGGTGTACTGGAAATTGAACTGAAGGGTTTGGAAGATGAGGATAATCAACACAAACTTTAGCATCAAAATGACAGTATCAAAATATTGCATACCCAAGTATCAAAGTACATTTACTGAGCAACTTCTGTATGCCTGTGCCATGGGTTGAAAAAGAAGTCATGGTATCTTTCCTCATGGAAGTTTCAATTCACTTAGAAAAATCACAACATATATATGAGCAACTATTATCAAATAAGACAGAAGAGAGAAAAGTGGCAAGGTTCTTCTTCCTGATGTTTTGCAGTATGTAGTGCTGGTGAGATTGGGGGTTCAGTCTCTATCTTCTTGGGTGGTGAGAAGCCACTGCAGCAGTGGCAGCCAGATGGCATGCTCCAATGAAGAGGTAATGGTGGTGGTGGCTACTACAGCTTCTTGATCCTGTATTTATGATCTCTGAATGGCATTTTGGGCAATGTGCCAGGGATGTTTTGGTCTTAGCAGTTCAGTTTGGGCCTCTTGATCTCTATTTTTTTCACTGTGGCAGAGGAAGCATTGTTCTTTGTTTTCTGTTTTTTTTGTTTTGTTTTGTTTGGAGCCAGCGTCCTACTCTGTCACCCAGACTGGAGTGCAGTGGCACGATCTTGGCTTACAGCAACCTCAACCTCCTGGGCTCAAGAGATCCTCGTACCTCGGCCTCCTAAAGTGCTGGGATTACAGACATGAGCCACTGCACCCAACCAGGAAGAATCATTCTTGATAGATCAGTTCTGCAATGTTCTGGGAAATATACCTAGAGCCCAATCCTCCATTTCTTCCAACAATTTTGCAAGTGCCTAATCTACTGTACTAAAACCCCTTCTGCTTAAAACACCCAGGGTGTTTCTGTTTCCTGCATTGAACCCTGACTAGTGAAACTTGTTAGGAATCTGAAATGTTTGAAAGAATAAGTTGTATTTAATTTTTAATTATTTGAAAACTTAAGCCAGGCTCGGTGGCTCAACCTGTAATCCCACGCCTTTGGGAGGCTGAGGTGAGTGGATTGCCTGAGCCCGTGGGTTTGAGACCCACCTGGGCAACTTGGCAAGACCTCATCTCTACAATAAATCAAAATGAGCCGGGTGTGGTAGCACACGCCTGTAGTTCCAGCTACTTGGACGGCTGAGGCGGAGGGATCGCCAGAGTCCAGCAGGTCCAGGCTGTGGTGGCCAGGTGTGGCCACTGCACTCTAGTCTGGGCGACAGAGTGAGACTCCAACTCAAAAAAAAAAAAAAATAGAAATATTTAATACATTTAATGAACTACTCATATAATATGCTAAATGCTTGGGGATTTAATCTTTTAAATATAAGTATCAATTGAATATTAATCACAAAACTAAAAATAATAGATCTAGCCAGGCTCGGTGGCTCAGCCTGTAATCCCGCGCTTTGGGAGACTGAGGTGAGTGGATTGCCTGAGCCCGCGGGTTCGAGAACCGCCTGGGCAACTTGGCGAGACCTCATCTCTACAATAAATAAAAAATTAGCCAGGTGTGGTAGCGTGCGCCTGTAGTTCCAGCTACTTGGAAGGCTGAGGCGGAAGGATCGCCGGCGCCCAGCAGGTCGAGGCTGCGGAGGCCGGGAGCAGCCATTGCACTCCAGTCTGGATGACACAGTGAGATTTCAGCTCAGAAAAAAAAAAAAAAAGATTTTTATACTGGGTTTAAAGACTTAAGAAAAACAAGGATGCGGTGGCCAGGAGCGTACCACTGCACCCCAGTCTAGGCAACGGAGTGAGACTCCAAATCAAAAAAAAAAAAAAGAAAAGAAAAACAAGAGAGTTTTAATATATTGAATATCATTTTTAAAAATAAGTAACTCTATATAGTGTCCCCAATCACCAAAACCAGAAATCTTCTCTTAGACATTAAAAAATACAAGCTCACACCTGTAAACTCAGCATTTTGGGAAGTGGAGGCACCACAGGTTTGAGACCAGCCTGGGCAACATGGTGAGACCTCATCTCTACAATAAACCAAAAAATTAGCCAGGCATGGTGACGCGTGCCTGTAGTTCCAGCTACTTGGAAGGCTGAAGTGGAAGAATGGCCTGAACCCAGCAGGTCGAGAGTGTAGTGGTTGTGAGCACGCCTGGGCAAGAGTGAGACTCTGACTCAAAAAACAAACAAACAAAAAAAGATTGACATTTAGCACTGTATCTCTAGTTCCTTGGACGGAATCTAATACTTGAGAGTGCGCAATGAAATTTAAGTGCATGAATGAGCCACAGTACTGCTATGGTGTGCATGTCTGTGTCCCCCACAAAATTTGAGTGGAAATAGTAATAAGAGTTCAACAGCAATAAGAGGTGGGGTTTTTAGGAAGGTTTTCTAGGCTCTCCCTTGTGAATGGATTAGTGCCTTATAAAAGGACTTGTGGGGGTGAATTCACCCTCCACACCATGTAGGGTAGGACACGTGTTCACCCTCCTTGGAGGATACAGCAATAAGTTTTCATCTTAGAAGCTGAGTAACTATTAACTTATAAACAACAATTTCTGTTGTTTATTAATTACCCAGTCTGTGGCATTTTATTATACCACCACAAATGGACAAGGAATTTTATCATCACAAGTTTAATGATGAGGAATGCATAGTTGAAAAAAGCCTGCTGCTAGTATTCTCTAAAATTGAGTGTATGCATCATGTGGTATGTGAGGCAATACTATATTTTAAAATCTAATGTCTTATTATGTACACAATATAATAGTGTCAGTGTCCATATATAATGTACAAAAATGTGCATATCTGGGGGATTTGTGCTAAAAAATGTTTTATTGATGGTGTGAGTGGTCAGGAGAGTTTATGGGCTACTGGGGTAGACTAAGACAAATGTCCTGGGCAAATGCACAGTTTCTTTAACTTTGTACTTTTAAATCTAGCCTTGGAGATGGCATAGAGAGAGGGCTCTGTGAATGTTCTGAATGAGAATGAATATATGAACATATAAATTGATGAATAAAGAGCCATTGATTTAGATGTCCAGGATTATACAACTAGAGGTGTCGGATTCAAGTTCAGATCTACTTTAACCCCAAAGCCTATATTTTTCCAAGAATAAGTAGTGCTCAGCACACCAAACAGATTAGCAAGGAGGGACCTGAGATGTTTTCCCACCTAGTTGGTTGTTAAAAACACTTAGATAAGCCTCGAGCAACAGAGAAAAACACTACATTAATCAGGAGGTTTTATCAATGTGTCAGCTTTTCCACTAGGAAGATATTCTTCGAAAACTTAGAAAGGCAAAAGGGCTGCATCTCATTTCCTCTAGTTACATATTTGGGTAGCATTAGAGACCATATCCTTTGTGGCCAGGGATGCTTCTCTTTCTGTGTATAATACATGGAAGGAATTTCTCAACTTTTTTCCCATTGTAGGCCACATTTCCACCCCTCAAAACCAAACGAAAACAAAAATCCTAATTCACGCAAGACCTTCAAACTTCTTTTCCACTAAGCTATTTATCCCCAAGATCTAAATAGCTCGACAGACAGACTTGAGTTTCACATCTTATTCCTTCCTCCAAAGAAAAGTATACCAGTTTAAACCACAAATGTTGAAAAACCAAGAGCATGGTTTTCAGAACCTGAATAAAAACCACTGCTAATTATTGTGCAGGGCACATAATTGTGCAGGACATGAAGTACCTCTCTTTGTAGGGTATTCTATGACTAACTGACTTCCACATGTTATTTCATTTAATCATCACAACAGTCCTAAAAGTATTTTTATTATCCCCACTTTATAGATGCAGAAACAGAGGCTTAAGCAGGTTAAGGGAGTTATGAAAGATCACCCAGCTAGGAAATGGTATAGGGGACTTAAGCCCAAATCCATCTTGTTCAAAGCCCATCTTTCCACTGCACCATTATGCCTTGTAGTGATAAGATACATGTACCTATGCCCCTGCCAACCCATGGGGTGCCAATATGTAACCTAAGCAAGAAATAAACCTTGGTCATTTTGTTAAGCCATTGAGATTTTTGGAGTTATTATTGGGAGGTGGCTGATAACAGGTATCTTTAACGACTTATTATTTGTAGTGGTATAAACCTTGGAAAGTGTTTTAATAAGTTAGTACAGTGCAAAGTATGCTTTGTGAGAACCTCTATTAATTATACCATCTGCAAACAAGCACTTACTTTACTTAGACACAGCTCAAAAATGATTGAAGCTCTCCAGGGAAGACAATGCATTTGTTGGGACATGGCTTTAGCGTTGAAATAGTTGAATATAAATTCCTGTATAATAAGCTAGAAAAATGTTTTCTTAAGGGCAGCTAGAGAATTTTAAGTCCACATAATCAGATGGAAGATGTAACTAGAGCCCCAGCTATTCATATGTGTACTTGCAACATAATTAAGAATTTATAAGAAACTTGGCCAGACATGGTGGCTCATGCCTGTAATTCCAGCATTTTGGGAGGTTAACTGAGAAGGGAGGATTTCTTGGGTCCAGGAATTTGAGACCAGCCTGGGCAACATAGTGAAATCTTGCCTCTACAAAAAGAAATTAGCCAGGTGGGGTGACACATGCCTGTAGTCCCAGCTACTTAGGCGACTAAGGTGGGAGGATCACTTGAGCCCAGGAATTGGAGGCTGCAGTGAGCTATGATTGCACATCGCACTCTGACCTGGCAACGTAGCAAGACCCCATCTCAAAAAAAAAAAAAGAAAGAAAGAAAGAAAAAGAAACTTTGTAGAATTGTGACATGACAGAATATTATTAACAGAGTACCCATGCAGAAACACCTATAATTTTTAAACCTGGATTTAATTGAGGCTAAGAAAATGCATACTAAGATGATATGCGGTTATCCTTTATAGGAGACTGTTTCCTTTGTGTTAGAAAGTCTATCTAAAGCGACTCTTTAGTTGCACAAATTTAAAGCAACACTCACTCATTTTGGGAAAAATTATAAGTAAAGCCTTTTTCTGAATGAAAATAATTTAGATTGAAATATATATTACTTGGGGATATAAATTATTGTTTTTGGTGAAACTATGCCTTGCCATTGTAGAATTATTGTGGGACTAAGGGTATACAAAGAGTAAGGCATGGTGGCGCGGTGGCTCAAGCCTGTAATCCCAACATTTTGGGAGGCCCAGGCCAGAGGATTGCCTGAGCTCAGGGGTTCGAGACCAGCCTGGGCAACTTGGTGAGACCTCGTCTATACAATTAAAAAAAAAAAAAAAGCCATGCTTGGTGGCTCAGCCTGTAATCCCAGCACTTTGGGGGGCCGAGGTGAGTAGATTGTCTGAGCCCGCAGGTTCGAAACCCACCCGGGGAACTTGGCGAGACCTCATCTCTACAATAAAAACCAAAAATTAGCCAGGTGTGGTAGTGCACGCCTGTAGTTCCAGCTACTTGGAAGGCTGAGGCAGAAGGATTGCCAGAGCCCAGCAGGGCAAGGCTGTGGTAGCCGGGAGTGTGCCACTGCACTCCAGTCTGGGCAACAGAGTGAGACTCCGACTCAAAAAAAAAAAAGAGTAAGGCAGACATTCTCACTCTCAATCATCCTATGGAAAGATAAATCCCAAGACAGGAAATGGAGACTCATAGCCAAGGAAAATAAATTTTCTCCTCTGGAGTCTGAATTCTATAGAGTCGAAATTAACCTGGAGGGAACTGCAGCTGGTGAGGCAGAGTGGCTCCCAGTCACATGGAGACAGATGAGAGGCAAACACACCCATGGACATGGGTCTAGATTGTAAACTGCTTTCACATCGAGTAGTCCCCTGGGGCCAGGTGGTGGTACCAGCACCAGCCTAAAAGTGCCTGATTCCAGAGCTATAGAAAAAAAATCTGTAAATTTTGGAAATTTCATCTGCAAATTCCATAGTGAGTGGACATTAATATTTAACTAGCACAAAAACTGTTATAGACTCATTGTGTACAGTATTACTTCAATGTAAGAATAGTTACAGAAACCTGCACTCTTGCAATCATTGAGCAATTCTGAATCAACTAGACTACAAAAAAATTAAAACCAACTGGAGCAGAGCAACATCTCCTCTTCTAGGCTGGGCAATTGAGCAGGGGAGTTTATTTCTACCAGCTCTCAGTAACTTATCACTGAACTGCAGTAAATATTTTAGGATTTTTGTTCTATAGTTCTGGAATCAGTCACTTTTTGGATGCAGTTTATAATCTAGACCCATTCATTTGGGTCAGAAAGGAGGGACTCTGAGAAACTTAGAATAAACTTAGTTCACATTTTGCCTCAGCATAGCCAGTTTTGCTTAGACTGACACACACTGCATCTAGCACAGGTTAGACATAGATAAATTTTCCATATACATAGATAAATTTCTCTCTGGGCCCAAACCCCCTTACCCCAAAGGCTCTTTTTTTTTTTTTTTTTTTGAGTTGGAGTCTCACTCTATCGCCCAGACTGGAGTGCAGTGGCCGCTCCCGGCCACCTCAGCCTCGCCTGCTGGGCTCCATCGATCCTTCCGCCTCAGCCTTCCGAGTAGCCGGAATTACAGGCATGCACTACCACGCCCAGCTGATTTTTTGATTTATTGTAGAGATGAGGTCTCACTGCCCAGGCGGGTCTCGAACCCACGGGCTCAGGTAATCCACTCACCTCGGCCTCCCAAAGGCGCGGGATTACAGACTGAGCCACCGAGCCCGGCTCCCAAAGGCTCTTAAATATTCCCAGTTCTTGGCCCCTCTTGAGTGTCGGCTCCCTTTCCAATCTGTGAAAAGTGAATAATAAACTTTACTTCTCTCTATTTTCTTCCTTGTTGCAAACTTTCATTATTCCCATGGCATTGGCACCTGCCCACCTCGCCTCAGTTTACCCTTTCAGGGTCATGTAGTCTATGCTGCAACTACTCTGCCTTTGTTGCACGAAACGAGACACAGACAATATATAAGCAAGTGGGTATGGCTATGTTGCAATAAAGCTTACATATGGAAACTGAAATTTGATCTTCATATAATTTTCAAGTCATGAAATCTTCTTTTAATTTTTTTAACCATTAAAAAATGTAAAAAACATTCTTAACTCATGGACATGCCAAAAACAGGTCACAGGTTGAATTTGGCCAGAGGTCTGCAGTTTGCTTACACCAAGCTCTAGGTCTTATAAGCTCTTGGAGTCATCTCTGCAAGTATATTTAGAAAAGTAATTCTGGACCGGGCTTGGTGGCTCAGTCTGTAATCCCAGTACTTTGGGAGGCTGAGGTAAGTGGATTGTCTGAGCCCGCGGGTTCGAGACCCGCCCGGGCAACTTGGTTGAGACCTTGTCTCTACAATAAATAAAAAAAAAAAAAAAAGGAAAAGTCATTCTGAGAGTTTTTAGCTTACCTAATTTGGGATAACTTTTAAAACAGTAAAGGGGGAAAAATAGTCATACTTGCAAAACTTCAAATAAAAAAGTTATTGAAATAAATTTTCTAACGTACTTGACAGAAGTATTAACATAGACTATCACTACTACTACTAATAAAAATAGCTAGCATTTATATAGGACTCATATTACAAGAATAAACTGCAAAAACAAAGGGTAGCATTTTTAGTAAATGAAACTATATTTTTATTTTTATATTTTAGCAAATATTTGTCATATTTTTATAATACCTTAAAGAGTCACTCCAATTAAGAAATGTACGATATGAATTGGAATTTGATTTTAAAGAGAAATAACTAAACAGAAAGAGGAGAAGAGGGAGATATAGTCAAAATTGGAAAAGGAGAACATGGTGAAAACACATTTTTTTCACAATAGATCATTTTAACAGCTGTTTTTTGACAAATTCATATCCTAGGATTATCAACAATGGGACAATAAAGATGGGAAGAATTAACCAAAGACAAAGCAAAAAGAATCAAAGAATGAGGAAGGCCAGTCTTAAAATAAGATTCCCAAGACCGTATTATTAGATGACTTATTTGAGCTTGAAAAGTGGCCATCTTTATTATACTGCAAAATAAAATCAGTCCTTGTACCCATTGTGTCTGTTCACTGACAGCAACATGTTTCCATAGAAACAACATTCTGCTCATCTAACTTTCCACCTCTTTCAAAGAACAGTCAGTAAATAGTCAATAATATTCATTTTAACAGAGAGTGTACTGGTAATAAAGGGAGTTATTGTTAGGGTACGGATGGACCGGGTGAGGGTGGAGAGGCGCAGGGAGGTGCGTAGCACTGTGGGGCTGGCAAGCCGGAGGTGCGTGCTGGCAACCCAGAGATCAGAGAAGATGCAAAGAATTGCAGCACACAGAGGTGAGAAAAGACAAGATTTAAGAAACGCTCACCCCCCACAGACAGGGAGTGGGCCTATACTCTAGATGAGTGTGGCCTCGTAGCCCCCCAAGTCTTGGCTTAAATCCTTTCCTTGGAGATGTTGCTCGTGACTGCACGTGACTGCCCGTGTCTTCCTTATTGACCACCATTAATGCTCACCCACATTATCACAGCCCCTAGAGAAGGGTGTGACAAGGATTCTAATTCTCCTATATCTTCCCTAACGACATTCCTTGGAGCTAATGCAGTGTGCACTTCCTCGTTATCTCCTAGGCATTCCTAGTAGGTAGCTTCGGGGGTCCTTGGCATCCCGCTCTACTGGAAGATTAAGTCCCCACCAGCTCCCCCTCTGTGCGGGCTATAACTTTTGTAATTACAAGTTTCATGACTTTTACAGTCCTTGGCTAATGTATGATATCTTAGGCCTCGTAAATTCCCTTTACTCTAGGCAAGCTTGATTGACACTGTGAGATATCTGGCACCAGGAAGTCTGTTCCTAAAAAGACAAAGTCGGCAGAGTTAATTTTTACTTAAAGTGTGCATTTCTCCAAAAGCATAGCTTCTACTTTCTTATCATTGTATTAAGATTTAGGAAGAAGAGTAAAAAAAAATGCATTTCCCGCTTTCAGCCTGTCCTTGCAGTTGTAGCAGAAATCTGTCCTCAATTTACTAGTGAAGAAGAGACAAATGTAAATTAAATTTAAAATATACTATTTTCTTCCTTTTCAGAGACTATTTCTCACTAAAAGAAGTGGAAAAGCGGTCGGTTTTTATTTTTTGAGAAACTCGCTCATGGTAGGTCCTTCTGCCAAAAATCTTCTTTTTTCCTTCTCTTCTTCTCATTAATAAACTCTGTTTAAATCTTTTAAAAGGCTGGTTTGGTGGCTCAGCCTCTAATTCCAGCACTTTGTGAGACTAAGGAGAGAGGATTGCCTGAGCCCGGGGGTTCAAAACCAGCCTGGGCAACTTGGTGAGACCTTGGATCTACAATAAATCACAAGAAAGTAGCCAGGTGTGGTGGCATGTGTCTGTACTTCCAGCTACCTGGTAGACTGAGGCAGAAGGATGGCCTAAGCCCAGCAGGTTGAGGTTGCAGTGGCCATAAGTGTGCCACTGCACTCCAGCCTGGGTGACAGAGTGAGACTCCAACTAAAAAAAACAAAACAAAACAAAACAAAACTTAAAAATTAGAAGAAGAAGAAGTGGAGCAAGGCAACAGAGAATCCTGCAAGTGAACTGTTCCTGGAGGTTACTTCTGTACACAGTGGAATCGAGCAGCATACCCAACCTATGTGTCTCTTTACCTAGCAGTAAAATACAGAGTTATCCCCAGGGAAGACAGTAGGGACTGGCACAATCAATGTTGAAAAACAGAATTTCCAGATTAGAAAAGCCATATTTCAGTGCAAATTACTCTTGAACTCCCCATAATGTCTTTGGAGGAATGGTACTGGAAAGTGATTTGGGTGATTATGAAGATACAGAGATATTTTCTCCCAGTCACTTTTTAAAAAGTTTTATTGAGTTATAATTTACATACCATACAGTTCATGTACTTTAAACAGACAATTCCATGATTTTTAGTATACCCACAGTTATGTAACTATCACCACAGGTACAGAGTTTTAAGTGGTAAACAAATCACTGAAAAACTAAGTCTTGTAATTTCAACCCTTACAGTAATTAACTCTTTGAATTTCTTTCCCTCCCTTCCACTCCAAGTAATCATTTCTAGGGTAAATTATGGTGCTGACATTAATATGAGATGTTAAAAATTTCATGGAAAATAGAATTAAAATATTAAATAAAAATTAGAAAGATAAATAAGCCAAGCTCAGTGGCTCAGCCTGTAATCCTGCGCTTTGGGAGGCTGAGGTGAGTGGATTGCCTGAGTACGCGGGTTCGGAGCCGCCTGGGCAGCGAGACCTCATCTCTACAATAAATCAAAAATCAGCTGGGCATGGTAGCGTGCGCCTGTAATTCTGGCTACTCGGAAGGCTGAGGCAGAAGGATTGCCGGAGCCCAGCGGGTCGAGGCTGCGGTGGCCAGGAGCAGCCACTGCACTCCAGTCTGGGCAACGGAGTGAGACTCCAACTCAAAAAAAAAAAAGATAAATAATAGGAATAAAATACACTGTGTTCCTCAATATAAGCTCCAACACATCCAAGATATTTTTGTAAGTGATGATACCAGCTTTTTAGGTCCATCCCTAAAGAACTGAGAGTCCTGGGAATTTAACCAGGTCTATGCAGTCTTTTTTTACATTATTATTATTATTATTTTGAGTTGGAGTCTCATTCCATCTCCCAGGCTGGAGGGCAGTGGCACACCCCTGGCCACCACAGCCTCAACCTACTGGGCTCCCATGATTCTTCCACCTCAGCCTTCCAAGTAGCTGGAGCTACAGGCATGTGCTAACTTGCCCAGCTAATTTTTGATTTGTTGTAGTGACGAGGTCTTGCCAAGTTGCCCAAGTGGGTCTTGAACCCACAGGCTCAGGCAAACCACTCACCTCGGCCTCCCAAAGTGCTGGGATTACAGGCTGAGCCACTGAGCCCGGTCTTTTTTACATAATTAACTGAAGAAATTAAAAGGTGTCAGGAGCCAAATAAGGACTGCAAGGTGGATACCTAATGATTTCCATTAAAATGCCTGCAAAAATTGCCCTTATTTGATGAGAGAAATGAACAGGAGCATTCTCATGGTGGAGGAGGCCTCTGGTGAAGCTTTCCCAGGTGGTTTTTTGCTAAAGCTTTGGCCAACTTCCTCAGAACACTCTCATAATAAGCAGATGTTATCATTCTTTGGTCTTCTAGAAAGTCAACAAACAAAATGCCTTCACATCCCCAAAAACTGAGGCCATAACTTTTGCTTTAGACCAGCCCACTTCTGCCTCTTAGTAGCCATTGCTTTGATTGTGCATTGTCTTCAGGATTGTACTGGTAAAGCCATGTTTCATTTCCTGTTACAATTCTTCAAAGAAATGCTTTAAGATCTTGATCCCACTTGTTTAAAGTTTCAATTGAAAGCTCTGCTATTTCTGCAGTTGATCTCGGCACAACAGTTTTGATACTCAGTGAGTGAAAAGTTAGTTCAACTTTATCATATAAAATTGTATAAGCTAAACCAGTTGAGATGTCCATGATGCTGGCTATTGTTCCTGCTTTTAATCATTGGTCATCTTCAATTAGGGCACGAACAAGATTAATTTTTTTCCACACAAATTGATGTGGATGGTCTGCCACTATAGGCTTCATCCTTAACACCATCTCATCCCTTCTTTAAATGAGTTATTCAATTGTAAACTCCTGATTTCTTTGGGGCATTGTCCTCATAAACTTTCTGTAAAGTGACTGGGTGCCGTGGCTCATACCTATAATCCTAGCACTTTGGGAGGCTGAGGTGGGAGAACTGCTTGAACCCAGGAGTTTAAGCCCAACCTGGGCAACATAGTGAGACCTTGTCTCTACAAAAAAATTAAAAAATTAGCCAGACATTGTGGCATACATCTGTAGTCCCAGCTACTCAGGAGGCTGAGGTGAAAAAATTGCCTGAGGTCAAGTTGAGGCTGTGGTGAGCTGTGATTGTGCCCCACTGCACTCCAGCCTGGATGACAGAGTGAGACTCTGACTCAAAAAAACCCCCAAAAAAACAGTCAGGTTCAGTGGCTCAGCCTGTAATCTCACGCTTTGGGAGGCTGAGGTGAGTGGATTGCCTGAGCCCGCGGGTTCGAGACCTGCCTGGGCAACTTGGTGAGACCTCATCTCTACAATAAATCAAAAAATGAGCTGGGAGTGGTAGCACACGCCTGTAGTTCCAGCTACTTGGAAGGCTGAGGCGGAAGGATCGCCGGAGCCCAGGAGGTCGAGGCTGTGGTGGCCAGGAGAGTGCCACTGCACTCCAGTCTGGGCAACGGAGTGAGACTCCAACTAAAAAAAAACTTTTTGTAAAGTATTAATTATTTCACCATTATCCCACCCAAGTGTTATCATTAATTTGTTTTGTCCTTGCTTTAATTTTAACAGAATATATGTTGTTCTGACAGGGGCTCTTTTCAAACTGTCTTATTCTTCTTAGTGCCTCAAACTAGATTCTGTTCAAACATGTTATAACAAGTTAGTATAAGTCTATTTTATTTTTTGTTGTTGTTGTTTTTGAGTTGGAGTCTCACTCTGTCACCCAGACTGGAGTGCAGTGGCAAGCTCCCAGTCACCGCAGCCTTGACCTGCTAGGCTCCGGTGATCCTTCCACCTCAGCCTTCCAAGTAGGCTGGAACTACAGGTGTGTGCTACCATGCCCAGCTAAAGTTTATTTTTGTCCATAAATTTTGAAGTCCACGAAGAGTTTTATCATAACATACATTTTCCATGAACTTTTTGAAGACCCCTCATATATACTGAATTGAATCTAAAGCACTTAATAAGTTTCTCTTGGGGGAAGTAACTTTTGATAAACAGCAATAGTGTTGAAAATAAGGTAGCTTCTGATAATGACATTAGTAAAATCCAACTAGCTGGCTGTGGGAGCAATCCATAAAACTGCCAGTGAGGCCAAGCACAATGGGTCATGCCTATAATCCCAGCATTTTGGGAGGCCCGAGGTGAGAGGATTACCAGAGCTCATGGGTTCGAGACCAGCCTAGGCAACTTGGCAAGACCTCATCTCTACAATAAATGAAAATATTAGCCAGGCGTGGTGGCGCATGCCTGTAGTTCCAGCTACTTGAAAGGTTGAAGCGGAGGGATCACCTGAGCCCAGCAGGTCGAGGCTGCAGTGGCCGTGAGTGTGACATTGCACTCCAGTCTGGGCAACAGAGACTACAACTCAAAAAAAAAAAAAAAAATGCCTGTAAATGTATAACTTAGGAATCTAGAATCCCCCCTCCCCAAACTACATTGAGACAAGGATGCAATCTCAGGAGACAAAACTGGAAGTAGTTATAATTTGGTCAACAGAAAATGAATCAATCATCTAGTATATTGTTTAGAGAAAGTCTGTGTGAACATTAGCCTATAGAAGCCAGGTATGGTGGCTCATGCCTACAAACCCAGCAATCTGGGAGGCTGAGGCAGGAGGATTGCTTGAACCCAGTTCAAAGCTGCCATGAGCTACGATTGCTCCATTGCACTCTAGCGTGGGTGACAGAACAAAACCTTGTCTCTAAAAAAAAAATTTTTTTTTTAAATTTTAAAAACATTAGCCTGTAGAAAGAAAATTGCCAATCTTTACCTGTCTAGGAAAAAGAGGCAGAAAATTGAGGGGACATGAATGTTCCTGTCTTGGAGAGGAATACTCTTGTGAGGCAGGGATCATCTACCAGGTCTCACCATGACCTGAATGAAATAGCCCTCAAAATGATTCACCTTGTTTTGTTCTGATTCACAAAGTTTGATTTACTTGCTTTTTTATTTTTTAACACTTGTAGACTGAACCATGTTCATCAACTCTGAAGCACTGTTAACATTCTTAACTATAAGACACCAAGCTAATGTCATCTGGGGAGATCCTGATAAACAGCCAACTAGACTTTTTGGCCACATATTGATCTCATCATCAACTCCAGAACCTATGATTTGTTTATATTTAAATACAAAAAAAGAAGCCAATAGAGAAATAAAAATGTCCTATTCACTCTATATTAAGTTCTAGTTTGCATTCCCCTGAACTGAATAAAATCAGAAATGACTGCATTAATTTAGACAAGGATAAATCAAAGCAAACTCAGAGTTTTCTTGTTTTTCTGGAATGAAAATGTCTTGAAAACAAAAGGGTCTATGATTAGATCATTTTTATTATCACTGACTTATTAATCAACAGAAGAGAAGTCTAAATAAGTCTAAATTAATGGATAAAAGTTATAACAGAAGGCCAAGCTTAGTGGCTCAACCTGTAATCCCAGCACTTTGGGAGGCCGAGGTGAGTGGATTGCCAGAGCCCGTAGGTTCAAGACCAGCCTAGGGAACTTAGTGAGACCTCCTCTCTACAATAAATAAAAAATTAGCCGGGCATGGTAGCGTGCGCCTCTTGTTATGGCTACTTGGAAGGCTGAGGTGGAAGGATTGCTGGAGCCCAGCAGGTCGATGCTGGGGTGGCTGTTAGCATGTCACAGCACTCTAGCCTGGGTGATGGAGTGAGACTCCAACTCAAGAAAAAAAAAAGTTACAGCAGAAAAAAAGTGTTCAGTAAATAACTGTTGAATGAATAAATCAATAGGTTGCACATTTTAAAAAACTCTCACCTTTTCTGCCATTAACTGAATGGAACAGTGCTAGAAACGGAATAATCTTGTTGAAATATCTCTTTTAGTCAGCTTCTTCTAAGAATAACATGCTTTTCTCTATTTTTATTAAAGTTTGGCTTCAAAGATAGTATTGAAGGATTGTCTGAAGGATAGGCAATCTATCCTTCCCTCTAAAGTTTTCAGAGGTTCTTTTCCCTTTTGGGATCTATGGACTCATTTAAGAATTTGATTAAAATTTCAAATCTGAAAAAAGACAGACACATACATACAGTTTTGTACATGCACACATACATAGAATTTTGGAAACCATTACAGAGAGTTCAAAGACTACCAAAGGTCATCTCTGGGTCTGTTCAGGATCTACAGACACAAGATCAAGCATTCCTGCTCATTTCAAATTGAATTTGTATTTTGGGACCACTGAGAGACGTTTGTAAAATACATTCAATCAACTCTTAGAATTAAGAAAATATGTTAGCCAGGCTCGGTGGCTCAGCCTGTAATCCCACGCCTTTGGGAGGCTGAGGTGAGTGGATTGCCTGAGCCCGCGGGTTCGAGACCCACCTGGGCAACTTGGTGAGACCTCATCTCTACAATAAATCAAAAAATTAGCGGGCATCGTAGCGCGTGCCACTAGTTCCAGCTACTCGGAAGGCTGAGGTGGAAGGATCGCCGGCGTCCAGCAGGGTCGAGGCTGCGGTGGCCGGGATCGGCCACTGCACTCCAGTCTGGGTGACAGAGTGAGACTCCAACTCAAAAAAAAAAGAAAAAGAAAATATATTCTTCTCCAGAACCACCTATTTATTTTTATTTGGATTTTGAATATACAAGTACTTGTGTTCCTGTCTTTACTGTGAAGACCAGAGTCAAATTTGCTATTCAACTCAATCAACAGGCTCTTGTTGTACTAATTTATTCATTACTTCTCCTTTTTTTTTTTGAGTTGGAGTCTCACTCTGTCGCCCTGGCCACCGCAGCCTCGAACCATGGGCTCTGGCGATCCTTTCACCTCAGCCTTCCGAGTAGCTGGAATTACAGGCAGGTGCTACCATGCCCAGCTGATTTTTGATTTATTGTAGAGATGAGGTCTCACCAAGTTGGCCAGGCGGGTCTCGAACCCGCGGGCTCAGGCAATCCACTCACCTCAGCCTCCCAAAGCACGGGATTACAGGCTGAGCCACCGAGCCCGGCTCATTACTTCTTCTTAATCCTCCCCTTATTTTCCCATTCCTCCAATTCCTTCATCCGGTTTCAATAATATTTTATTGTATCTCTGTAACTGCCTCACATCCTTGGGCAGAGGATGAACTGTTGTAATATGTAAATATGAAGAAAATTATCTTTAAACTTAAGATGCAAATTTGTTTTAGTATATTTATGACTAACGTTTGGTTTTAATTTAAATTCATTACTGACTTTTAAAAACTCCTGATTTCACCAAAAAATCCAGATTTCAGGTCTCTGGGCAGAAAATGTAAAATGTTCTTCTCTCCCCAGACCAGCATGCAAGTGGGGGGACAGCCCAGAGCAGCAGCTGTAGGTCTCCAATAGTTACAGTTCTCATATCCATTTTGTTCATTTTATTATAACCCGAGAGGCCTGGTACTGAATTCAAAACCCTGGCAAAAGAGAAACTTTTCAAAAAGGGATTAACTTCAGGACTCTGCAGACACCCGTTTTCTTTCTTGTCCCTCGAAAGGAGAAGGAACACGTATAATCATTCTGCAAGCATTCCCTGAGTCTTTTCTCCGCGCTGGAACCAGCGATTAGGCGATTAACGAGAGAACAGAGGTCTGGGCATGGAGACTGTCGGGGTGGTCACCTCTCCTGGTGGGCAACCATCGAACAGTAACCGATGAGGGTGCAACTCACCGCCACTACCACAGGGGGTGCTGAATTTAGCTATGCAAAGTCAAGTTCTGAACCGAAAATGGAACGATACTTAGTGAAAGGCACTTATTAAGACATCTAAACGGGGTTCCTCTAAATAAGACACTCGTCTAATTGTCTAAACAGCCACGCCTGTTCGCAGAACCTGGGGCGGGAAGACAAACCTACGCCCCAGCTCTCTATTGAATTACCTGCAACTCGGCGCCTGGAATAGACGCTCGGATGATACCCGGTCTCCCGGGCAACCGCCGGGCCCCTCCCCCTTTGGCTCCGCCTCAGGGAGTCTTTCCCGCCAAAGGCCGTTAGCGCCGCAGAGCATGGCGGGACAAGGCTCTAGGCTGGGTTTCACCAAGTCCATTGAAGGCGCCGAGTTGTTTTCAAAAGGCTCATTCCAGGGAAACTGACTATCTTTCAAGTCCCGGCAGGGACTAATAACCCCTTTAACAAGAATTCTATATTTAATTTTTACCAAACGGCCGGTCACTCCACTAGCAAACCACCCTCAACCGGGAGCGCGGGGGACTTTTTTTCCCCCCGTCGTGCGGAGGGTGACGTCGCGCGTGCGTGCGCGTACGTTGTGCGTAGCTCTCGCAGCACCCGTTGCGCCCCTGCGCGTGCGTACTGAGTTCGAATCGCTGTTTCCTTCCGCTTCTCTTCCTCTGTCTCCCCCCATATCCGTGCGCCGAGCTGATAAAGGCGCCATTTTGGAGAGGCCGCGGGAGACGTGGTGCCGCTACGGGCTCGCTCTGCCGTGCGCTAGGTTTGGTGGGAAGACCTGTTCTCGAGTCCGCGCTTTTCGTCGCCGCCATGTCGGGAGGTGGTGTGATTCGTGGCCCGGCAGGGAACAACGATTGCCGCATTTACGTGGGTAACTTACCTCCAGACATCCGAACCAAGGACATTGAGGACGTGTTCTACAAATACGGCGCTATCCGCGACATCGATCTCAAGAATCGCCGCGGGGGACCGCCCTTCGCCTTCGTTGAGTTCGAGGACCCGCGGTGAGGCGGCATGGGGCTTGCGGCCTTGAGGAAATAGGCTGGAGTAGTTGGGGAACGCCTCAAGGCCTTCACATAAGAGAATGTGGAAGGGGTCGTACAGAGCTCGGGGCGAGACTCTATCGTCCACGCAGGAGTCCAGTCAGGAGCCGAGCTGGCGTGGCTTCCCTGGCGTCTGGGCGCCTCGGACGTCCCGGAGCCCACTCGCGGGCCCCGAGCGGGAAACTGAGGCGCTGAGGCTGGTGCAGTGGTTGGGAGCCCGGCGTGTTTCTGGGTGGGGGAGGGGCCGTTCCCATTATGCAGCGCATGTGGGCTCTTCCACGTTGGGTGCGCATGTGCGGGGCTTCTCTGGTTCCCGACAGAGTTAGCGTCTCCTCCCGGCCTCTTTTCTCATCCTTCTTACTTTCCACGATCACGCAGAGACGCGGAAGACGCGGTGTACGGTCGCGACGGCTATGATTACGATGGGTATCGTCTGCGGGTGGAGTTTCCGCGAAGCGGCCGTGGTACAGGCCGAGGCGGCGGCGGGGGTGGAGGTGGCGGAGCTCCCCGAGGCCGCTATGGCCCCCCATCCAGGCGGTCTGAAAACAGAGTGGTTGTCTCTGGTGAGTGTACTGCTCGTGTGAGTTGATGCGAAGGGGCAGAAGCCACTTAAAAATGTTCCTTGCGTGAGCGGTTTAACAGTTGTACGTTTTTCATGGTAGACCTTACATTGCTTTAGTTTTTAGGTGAATTTACTAAACAGTAATTACTGTGGTGGTGACTTACCAAATTGGGTTGCAGTACTAGAGTATGAAGACACTTTACAAATAATTTTGAACTGTGGATTCCAGAATCTTAGCCGGCTTTTTACCTGAAATCACTTAAGTACGGTCCTTAAGTATTTTAAAATAATGTAACGTGCCTTGTAAGCGTCGTGTGACGTTTAGAATAATTGGTATTAAGAAAAAAATTACTTTTTCAGGACTGCCTCCAAGTGGAAGCTGGCAGGATTTAAAGGATCACATGCGTGAAGCAGGTGATGTATGTTATGCTGATGTTTACCGAGATGGCACTGGTGTCGTGGAGTTTGTACGGAAAGAAGATATGACCTATGCAGTTCGAAAACTGGATAACACTAAGTTTAGATCTCATGAGGTAGGTTATATACTTATTTTTTTCTT
The DNA here is from genome assembly GCF_000164805.1 of Carlito syrichta. NCBI lineage: Eukaryota > Metazoa > Chordata > Mammalia > Primates > Tarsiidae > Carlito > Carlito syrichta. The sequence continues at coordinate 551,555 of NW_007247291.1, read as the reverse complement.
TGGCCAGAATTGGATACAGTGGTCTTAACAGTGGAATTAAAAGGTAAGGATTCAGGCAAGGGCGTCCAAGTAAATTGCCAAATTTCTGGATTTGGTTACATTGTATTCATTCAGCATGCCTAAAGATAGGTGAAAGCTTAGATCTTTCAATGGAAAGTTCTGTCTATCCACTAGGGAGAAACTGCCTACATCCGGGTTAAAGTTGATGGGCCCAGAAGTCCAAGTTATGGAAGATCTCGATCTCGAAGCCGTAGTCGTAGCAGAAGCCGTAGCAGAAGCAACAGCAGGAGTCGCAGTTACTCCCCAAGGAGAAGCAGAGGATCACCACGCTATTCTCCCCGTCATAGCAGATCTCGCTCTCGTACATAAGATGATTGGTGACACTTTTTGTAGAACCCATGTTGTATACAGTTTTCCTTTACTCAGTACAATCTTTTCATTTTTTAATTCAAACTGTTTTGTTCAGAATGGGCTAAAGTGTTGAATTGCATTCTTGTGTAATATCCCCTTGCTCCTAACATCTACATTCCCCTCATGTCTTTGATAAATTGTATTTTAAGTGATGTCATAGACAGGATTGTTTAAATTTAGTTAACTCCATGCTCTTCAGACTGTGATATTGTGTAAATGTCTATTCTGCTCTGGTTTGTGTGAACTGGGATGTTGGGGGTGTTTGTGGTTATCTTTCCTGGGGAAGTTCTTATGTTTATCTTGCTTTTCATGTGTCTTTCTGTAGACATATCTGAAGAGATGGATTAAGAATGCTTTGGATTAAGGATTGTGGAGCACATTTCAATCATTTTAGGATTGTCAAAAGGAGGATTGAGGAGGATCAGATCAATAATGGAGGCAATGGTATGACTCCAAGTGCTATTGTCACAGATGAAATTGGCAGTATTGACCTTATACTAAAAGGCAAGGGTTAAAAATGATTATATATACTTCCCTTAAAACACTTGCAAATGTCTTATGCAGTTATCTTTAGCTACAATTGCTTTGTTCTTTAAACCTTGGCAATTGTGGCAAAATTACATTGCCCATTTTGTAACAATTTGTTTTGCTCCCTTACTCCCCATTTTTGTTTTAATAGGGACTAATGTGGGAAGAACTGGCTAATATTTGTCACAGTGCTTAGTTACAACTGTTAATGTGTGACCTGCTGTTGATGTACATGTGGGTACAGGGTGTCTTTAATTCCAACGAGATAGAGTATAATATCAATACTGCTAAATCTGCATGTCCTCTGTGTGACTGATAGAGCGTTGCTATTTCATTTTTTTAAGACAAAATGAAAGCAAAATATAGAATTCCAGTGTATTGGTGTAGATAATCTAGTTGGGAATATTTTAAGTCTCACCTTCCCCTTTAAACTAATATTAATAATTGACTCATATGTTTAAAACACTTTAATTTGCAAAATTAAATTGCAGATGGGAGCATTAGATTTAGTTTAGACTTAGGTGGGTAGCAATACCAGTAAACTTTTCAACTACATAACTTGCAACCACAAAACCTGTAATACGCTGTACAGTAACAAGTGTTGGCATTATCAGTTGAACTGTAAATATAAAATGCTTCTTCCAATTAGTCTCTATGATGATTAAGTTTCTAAAAATTTATCTGAGCACCATTCAGAAACTTGTTTTGGGGAATTTGATAGTTATTGATGTACATCTGTTAAACTGATGACAGACATAACTCATCATTCCCCAGAAACCTTTTTTGAATACAGTATCTAACATTTTGCCTCCTCTTTTTTGGTTTTGCTGGTTATAAAGGTTTGGATTGGAGAGGGCTCACTGGATCCCAATCCTTGGAGCTGGATCATTGGATTCAAATCATAATGTGGATAGGATAGGGAGGATGAATTACAAGGATTCATGGAGCGGGATCAGATTACCAGGAACATAGGAGTGGATTCCTGCCCCAACCAAACCGCACTCGTGTGGATTTTTTATTCAACTTAATTGGCTATTCCAAAGATTTTTTTTTTTCCTATTTTTGACGATTGGAGCCCTTAAGATGCACGATGGAATTGTGTTTTGCATTTTTTGGTAAAAGGAGCAAAGCGAGGACCTGGAGATAATACGCTGGAGCAATCTCCTTGGAAGGATTCAGCACGAGTAGATGGTAAACATTTAAAGGGGAAAGGGGGGGTTTGTTTAAAATAGTAAATCAGTAAGTCACTTCTAAATTTAAAAAAAACAAAATTGGAGTTGAAGAATAAGTAGGTTTCCAATTGGCTATTGCCGTTTTTCTTTGAAAAAATAAACATTTTTTAAAAAACTATGCATGGTTGTCCTTTTTCCTCTTCATGTAAGATTTTAACTGGGTCTGTCAGTTAATGCTTTAAATTGATAAGTAAGATAAGATTCTGACTCTTGTGTTTATATGTTAGTAAATTTAAAATTCTTGAAAAGCAATTTCTAATAAATTATATTAATCATCTCTTATTGTAATTGTAAAAGTCTTCAGGGGAAGATAAAAGATGAGAATAAAGTATTTATGTATGTAATACGGTAAATGGGAGGTGATCTAGTCTGAAAGCTAAGCTTCTCATACTTTGCTAAAAAATTATTGCAAACTTATAGATATTGCTTATTTTTGGTGGCCATATAGACAACGTAGGCTTTTGTGCAAAATTGGTTGATGGCTAGTAAGTTAGTATTAACTTAGAGGTAGCTTTTGATATACTCAGTGAGATACGTCTCAAAAACTGGTATTTAAGCGTTAATTGTTAACGTCAGCACAGATGTATTAGAACTCTTAAAAACAAGTCACATTTCTGAAGTGTGAATAGTGCACAAGAATAACTGCTTGTTTGGGTGACTTATTGCTAATAAGCTGGGCGATTTTCAGAATTTTGCCATATCTATGTAAACTAGAAGGCCCATTTTTTACCCAAAACTTTGGTGTATTCTGTACCAAAGCACTGATTATACCTTGTAGTCTACTTTTTTTTTTTGACAGCCCCTTGATGCTAAGTTTTCAACTTGCTTGGGCCGGGGGGGTGGGGAGATTTGCTTAAAATCCCTAAAATTCTTATTCTGATGTTCTCATAGCTAGTTACGACCATTAAACTACTCTTTTCTGCACCCAAAAGAAATAACTGAATTTTTTTTTTCTTTGAGTCAGAGTCTCTGTCGCCCAGGCTGGAGTGCAGTGGCACACTTACAGCCACAACAGCCTCGACCTGCTGGGCTCAGGCAATCCTTCTGTCTCAACCTTCCAGTTAGCTGGAACTACAGGTGCATGCCACCATGCCCAGCTCATTTTTTGATTTATTGTAGAGATGAGGTCTCAACAAGTTGCCTAGGCTGGTATCAAACCCCTGGGCTTAGGCAATCCTCTCACCTTGGCCTCCCAAAGTGCTAGGATCACAGGCTTGAGCCACTGTGCCAGGCAGAAATAACTAGATTTTAACATTTCCCTTGGGTGCTAATGGTATTTAGAAGTTGAATGTAAGATGATTATACAGATGATGTAATTTAAAACTTAAGGGAAAACCAGAAATCTTGGTAGTGGAAGAAATGGGATCCAAGGCAGATTTGCATGAAGTCACTCAAACCTGTACATTTTAGTGAACTTTGGAATATTAGGACGAAGAGAGAGAGTGTTAAGTTCAAAACCGTATTTCACTAAATATTTAAGGAAAGCACTTGATAGAAATTTATTAAGGATATAGATTTAATTTTTATGTAAGAGTTCAGTATAATAGCCAAGAAACAGGTTTATTACGTAAATGGTCTGAAGAATTAACGTTTTACATGTTTGAAGTTTTAAATTGTTTGATAAGTGGGATTTTTAAAAAATACATGCAATTATTAGATAGAAGGCATCAAATGACTAAAAAAAATTGGAAGATTAATATGAGCTAAGCAATGTAAACCTGGATTCATCTGTGTTCATCCAGTGTTTCGGAAACAAAAAAGAATGGCCTTCACTCAAAATTGTAAAGTTATAGTAGTTGCAACCATAGATTGAAATGTCTAGTATTCCTTGTCTCTATATAGGCTGTATTTAAAGATTAGAGGGGGCTTTATGCATATTTTTGAAAGGTAAGGTGGTTTTGTAGTTTAAATTACCAGCTTTTGCTCTGATACGAAATACAGACTGCTCCTGTTTACAGTCTTAGGAAATGGACCTAAAATCTCTACCCATATTGGCAGTTATTGAAGTCACACTCTTGCTGCCTTGAATTTTTCCCCTTTTCTCCCTATTTATGTCCCCTTAGAATATTGTAGGGAGCCTATAAATTAGTTTATTAAACGAAGGAAAAGCATAAGTCTCTTTAAGAAGCAATTTTTATAACATCAGATTGAATAACCTACCTTGCTGTTCAGCCCACATCCTACTGGAAACAAAAGGTAAGAAACCCATTTTCTGTTCCTAATGGCTTGGGATCTGAATTTTATTTTTAGAACTAAGCTAAGTTAATGTTCTTAAAAATACTGTTTGGAATGTGAGTAGATTCTCCTCATTTTAAATGACTTCCTAAGTTTTATACTTTAATAGTTTTGAGTGCTTATATTCACCCATCAGTGCTTGAGTTTAATATGATTCTAGAATCTACTTTTCTCAGTTTTGTCTTTGAAACATTGTCTTGGTCATTAGGGCTGATGTTACTTTTAGGTTTTTGTGGTTAAGGTGAATTTCTTATGTGTACCTTTTTGCTTTGTATGTGCAATTTGTAATTTAAATTACAAATAAATAAGTTAATATGTATGTATGTACCATAAATAGTATTAAAAGGAGAGAAATTGTTAGACTGAAGTTGTTATAACAGTCTTTTGACTTACTTGCATCACAGTGTGAAGAATGCAAAGGCAGAAAACAGATTCACAATCTCTTATCCATTTTCTGAAATCAAAATACATATATGTATAAAAACAAGTTCCTTTTTCTTCTGAGCTAATTGAATGTGAAACCTGACCAGAACTGATACCTTCATTTTGCATTTTAGTCGTGACTAAACTTTTTCTGCAGAAATATTGATGTGCTTTCTTACTCATTACACATTTACTGAAGACTTTGCTGAGGGTGTTACATAATATAGGGTATATATACCATAACCCCATAAAGTGCGAACACCTCTGAATCCCAAATACATCTGTCCCCAAGAGTACGGATAAGGGATTGTAGAACTGTACTGAGTGCACAGATTTAATGCTTTGTGTAATTTGGTGTATGGGATTAAAAACCTGTTACTGTGGATATTTTATTAATTGAGATTTAAGTTCCCCATCTGTTTAGGCTGAAGCAGCCACAAGAATAAAAGGTATGACCCACATTCTTACATTTTGTTGCAATAGTGGACTCAACAATTGTACTCCACTGAAGGAAATATTCAGCCATCCTAGAGTGTACGGTACAACATTCTGTGCTATTGAGGTAATTGTTTTCTGTTTCAGTACTTACAGGAACATTGACCAATTGGATCCTATAGGAAAAGCTGGGATTGGCATGAAGTAAAGAGATTATAAGGAAACAATCTGTTCGTTGTGTCTATTGTGATTATCTGTGGAACAAATAGTAATGCTGGCAAATTAACTTGCTTTAAACATGTCCCAAGAAGTTATGGTATACTTAAGAAACCAGCCCTTAACTCCTGTGGTTGAGAGCTTTAAAGAATTTTAGCCGGGCTCGGTGGCTCAGCCTGTAATCCCAGCACTTTGGGAGGCCGAGGTGAGTGGATTGCCTGAGCCCGTGGGTTCGAAACCCGCCTGGGCAACTTGGTGAGACCTCATTTCTACAATAAAATTTTTAAAAATGAGCCGGGCGTGGTAGTGCACGCCTGTAGTTCCAGCTACTTGGAAGGCTGAGGCGGAGGGATCACCAGAGCCCAGCAGGTCGAGGCTGTGGTGGCCGGGAGCGTGCCACTGCACTCGTCTGCATGACAGAGTGAGACTCCAACTCAAAAGAAAAAAAAAAAACTTGCTTCAGAGCTTAATGCCTGACAGCCCTGAAGGCGGTTTTGAGTTCACAGTGATCAAGGGAAGGATTTTTCTTTTATTAGAAAATAAATTGAATACTCTGTCATATAGGTAGAAATAATCTTAATTTACACTTCTGCAGGTGCTAGGCTGGGATTTCAGTAATGTAAATCATACATGACTTTTGATTCAAGGTAACCGTTTATGTAGCTAGACAAGCAAAATACACCACCAGAGTTCAGTTGAGTGCTTTGTCTTTATCTTTTTTTTTTTTTTTTTTTTTTTTGTCTTTATCTATTAGGGTACGAAGATCCACTGAAGCATTAGGTTAAAAAGCAGGTAACACCTATCACCATACGACTTACAAGTATCCACCAGAACTGTTGACATGAAGATAATGTAAATGGAGAGCCTTTTTAGGATGTTATGGTCGTCCCCACCAAATACACAAAAACAGTTTTTAGGGATGCCAAAACATCTAGGAAAAATTTGCGGCGTTCTCCTTCATTCCCCCATTGAAGTAAATGCTAGGGAAAATCACTTAGCCACTAGGTGGAGCTATGAGACAATTGGCCAGGAAATGATTCTTTTTAAATACAGGAAGGTGGAGACCCAACTACCTTGATACTCTACCAATTTTAAAGTTAAATGGTTTGAATAAGTTTTTTCCCTGTAACTTTGCCTCTGCTTCTCAATTTTTGAGCAAAGTCGTTACCTTTTTCAGCTTAGGTTTTTATTTTTGGGAGTGGAGTGCAGTGACACAATCACAGCTCACAACAGCTATCGACCTACTGGACTTGGGTAATCCTTGCATCTCAGTCTTCCAAGTAGCTGAAACTATAGGCGTGGCAAGTTTTTTGGTTTATTGTAGAGACAAAGTCTTGCCAAGTTGCCCAGTCTGATGTTGAATCCCTGGGCGCAGGCAAATCTCTTGCCTCCACCTCCCAAAGTGCTGTGGTTGCAGTCATGAGCTCCTCATTTAGGTTTTAAAGAGTACCTTACAGGTACTCACTAATGGTAGTTTGTCTTAATCCTACTTATCTGTCAAGTTAGCTGTTTGTTTTTTATTTTCTAGGTCTTGCTTAAGTAGATGCAGGATATTTTGTGATCAGAAAGTCAGTGTGCAGTTCTCAACATGTTTAAAGCCATTTTAGCAGCTGAAAATTATTGGGAATTAAACAGAATTTGTCATTGTCTTCACTCTCAGGTTTATATTACACAAATGGGAGGGACGCAAACTATTTTTGAATGGAGTCTCACTTTGTTGCCCAGGCTGGAGTGCAGTGGCACTCATGGCCACTGCAGCCTCTACCTGCTGGGCTCAGGTGATCCTTCCGCCTCAGCCTTCAAAGTAGCTGAAACTACAGGCATGTGCTAACACTCCCAGCTAACTTTTTTGATTTATTGTAGAGACAAGGTCTTGCCAAGTTGCCCAGGCTGATATTAAACCCCTGAGCTCAGGCAATCCTCTCACCTCAGCCTCCCAAACTGCTGTGATTACAGGCTTAAGCCGCCGCACTCAGCTGGGTCACAAACTTTCAAAGTATAAACTATCACTAAAAATACTGTAGTAACAGTTTTTTAGGCCCACTTGATGGGATTTAGTCATCAAGAAGCCGGGGGTAGGAACACTGGCCATAAAACATAAATGTTAGAAACTTGAATCTTTTAAAACACTAAAAGCGGACAAAGTGGAGACATTTTGCAGGACGGAAGAATGAATCAAGTTTACACAGGATTTCCCAGCCTGTTAGGTTAGCATTTCACGTAGCAAGGGAGGCTACAGAAGATAGTTGTTGACGAGCAGTCTTGTAAATTGGATTGAGAGCACTGAAAGGGCACTAGATTGATTAAGCTTGTCCTTAATCCTGTAAATGTTCTGGTGTTCCTTTGGTCATTTAACTTGTAAAGAGGCACTCTGAGGCCACAAATGTACAAATGAAAATCCAAAGATCACTTTGAAAAGAGAAAAGCTAAACCTGGTGGTAAAGTGCTAGAAGCCAGCATTGTTTCCTCAGGTGCTGGGCATTAGAGGAGCCTTTATGTGTCCTTTTGGGATAAGCTTTCAAGTTGCAGTAATAATTAGGACTTGATAGATAGGAATGGACTTAAGCATCAGCAGTCAAAAGATAACCTGTGCTCTCCCCCCCTTTTTTTGAGTTGGAGTCATTCAGTTGGCCAGAATGCAATGGCACACTTATGGCCACTGTTGGGCTCAGGTGATCCTCCGCAGCCTTCCAAGTAGCTGGACCTACAGGCACACATCACTACACCCAGCTATTTATTTATGAGTTGGAGTCTCTGTCGCCCAGACTGGAGTGCAGTGGCTGCTCCCGGCCACCGCAGCCTCTACCTCCTGGGCTCCGGTGATCCTCCCGCCTCAGCCTTCCAAATAGCTGGAACTACAGGCATGCGCTACCACGTCCAGCTAGTTTTTTGATTTATTGTAGAGATGAGGTCTCGCCAAGTTGCCCAGGCGGGTCTCGAACCTGCGGGCTTAGACAATCCACTCACTTCAGCCTCCCAAAGGTGTGGATTACAGGATGAGCTGCCAAGCCCGGCTTATTTATCGTAGATACAAAACCTTGCCAAGTTGCCCAGACTGATCTCAAACCCCTGGGCTCAGACAATCCTCTTCCTTCTGTATCCCAAAGTGCTGGGGTTACGGGTATGAGCCACTGCACCTGGCCAAAGGGAACCTGTGCCCTTTAAGGAGATCTAGAATAAAAGGGAACTATGCCCTTTAAGTAGGACTCAGAACTAAGGGCTGAATCTCTTCTACCTTTATTGGCATGCCTAGATGTTTGAGCTACAGTATGTTGAACCAAAAGTGACATCTATATCTTAAAGACTGGAAAAGGAAAATGTTGGTTAGTGCTGCAACCACACTCCAAAGAAACCTAAAAGGACTCCTTGGCCCTCTAAAAATAGTAAGCTTGTAGTAAGAGCAATAGTCAAGTTCTGTGCCTTAGCCATGGTGCCATTGCATCTGTGACAGCCTAAACTGGAGATTTGTTTACTTGTCAGATAGAGTTCTTCAAAATGCTGTTTGGATGTGTCTCCCATTTCCAATCGCCATACCAGTATTCTTGTTTGTGCAAATGCATTACTAAAGTGCTTTAGCTGTTTTCAGTGACTCCAGTCTCTTCATTCTGGCTATTCTGAACTTTCTGAAATATGTCACTTTCTTAATATGAGTCAACAATGGGTTATATTCTGTATTTCCAATGTATCCCCCCCCCCCTTTTTTTTTTAGTTGGAGTTTCACTTTGTTGCCCAGGCTGGAGTGCAGTGGCACACTCATGGCCACTGTGGCCTCACCTGCTGGGCTCAGGTGATCCACCTCAGCCCTTCAAGTATCTGGAACTACAGGCATGTACCACCATGCCCAGCTAATTTTTGATTTATTGCAGAGATGAGGTCTTGCCAAGTTGCCCAGGCTGGTCTCGAACCTGTGGGCTCAGACAATCCTCTCACCTCGGCTTCCCAAAGCGCTGGGATTATAGGCGTCAACCACTGCGCCTGGCCTATCCCTATTTACACATTCCCCTACTACAGTTGATCTGGTAAATCCTGACCATGTTTGGCTTTGCTTCTGTGTATTTGCTTATGTTTTCAGACACACCACCCCTTTAGTCTATCTGCTGATTCAACTCCTCAAGGTTTGGCTCAAGTTACACATCAGTTCTGAAACTATAAGCAAGCTGCTAAAGCCTTTAAATAACTAAGATGCATTTAGTTCCCCCCGTTATTACTGTTCAGTGTTTTGTATGTGCTAATTTTCCCTACCAATGGAAGTTTTAGATGCTGATAGTTTAATATTGACTGACAAGAGATGGAAAGAACTCAGTATTCCCAAAACACAAAGCACTATAGAAATCTTTCACAAACTTGGTTAACTGTGGACTATTGAAAAAAGTATTTTAATCCTAACATTGGATCAAATAATTCCTTCTTGGATGTGGAGACAGGAAATTTGAATTAATTTAAATTCTAGCCTAAGCCCAAACAAATATAATTGGGAAACTAATTATATGTTGCTCCAAAAGTCAGTCTTGCAGCCAAAAGAAAGTTGTTGTGATCTGTGCACACTTTTTTCAGTTTAGATCGAGAATTGATGGCATTGTCTCCAAAGACTAAGTGGTTCCCTCTCTTGCTCCTTCCTCCTTAGCATGCTTTTTCTGTCATTCTCTCTTAAGCTTCTTACAGAGAAAGCCTCAAATCACCTTTGAATTTAATGTTCCTTAGTGAGAGTCCCTGCCGATTTCTCATTGGGATTACATACTTTTTGTTACTTTTTTTTTTTTTTCGGTCAGTTAGTCATAGGAATTTGTAATAATAAAGATTTATTTATAGTGAAAAGACTGGATAGTATGTATATTATTACTTGGGCTGGGAAGGAGTCCTAAGCATTACTTCAGGACCCTGATGCTGGTCTTCAGGCTTATAGAAAGGATCAACTAGCTTTAGCAATTCTCTCAAAGCCAAGAGATCCAGGATGTACTTAACACTCCATGGCCCAAATCCCACAGCAGCCCCATTCCTCTTGCTGTTAAAAATTCTTCCACCCCTCCATGATCACCCAATGGCTGAAGCATTCTTGAACTGGTTACACTCTTATTTCTCCTTTACTCTCCTTCAGCATGTTTATATAATGTGTCACATATGCATGCACTTACATACTGCCTTTGAATTCTTCTCTAGTTTCATGTGTATGTTTTATTTCCCCTAGCTACATTAGTATACTCTGGGAGCAAGGGCTGTGTTTTTAGCTTTTTAACTTTTTTTCCAGGATGCTCAGTATGCTAGTACATGCATCTTAATAAATATTTGTGAATAAATGAGTACATTAATGAAATCCTAGGCAGGTGTGCCACATAGGTTAAATCTGAGATGCAGTGTGCTCCTCCAATCAGATTGAGGTTATTCCTAAAATAGTAACCTCAAGGATTCATGACCTTGCTAGCTTTTTTAATGGGAAATTTTGAGAGAAAATGCATGGCCATAGGACAAATACCTGATATTTCTTAGTAATAGGTAACTCAGTTTTTTTTTTAAAGTACTTTGACTCATTTTCATCAAGTGTTGTTTAGCCTCATTTTGCAGTTTGAGGAAATAAGCTCAATGATGTCAGAGTGGCAGGCCCAGAAGTTGAATTCAGGAGTTCTGATGGCATCTTCTTGTTTATTTTGCTACCAAATTGCTTTTTAAAGCCAGCCTGCCTTTTCCAGTTGGGAGATTTGGGGGGTAAGCGGGGAAGTGAAAATCTCTTGTAATATCTACTTGATGCCACCAGGGTGTCCCATGATGCTGTCTGATCCACTTTATTGCCCTGGGATCTAGGGACTATTCTAGAGCAGGATTCATGTAGTCACAGAGTCCATCATTCAGAACCTGGCAACAAGAAAGTGGGGATGCTTAACTCCCTGGCTGTTCAGTGTGCAGTGCACAGCCAGCTCTCTCAGAGAAGCCCTTACCCACTCTTCACCGCTACTACTGAGGCTAGCACCATGGAAAGACAGCAGGTTACACAGTGGCCAGGGCCTAGCTAGCTAACTAGGCAACAGCCCCCTAAGAACAGAAGAGAACTTGTGAATGGGTAAGCATCTACAAATGTGCATTTGTTTTGATAGTTGAGTACATTTAAACCAATTTGTATTAGCACAGATTCATAAAAGTTACTCTAGGTAGATGAGTTTTATTTTTTAATTGAAACCATTTTTTTTTTTAATTTTTTGAGTTGGAGTCTCACTCTTGCCCAGACTGGAGTGCAGTGGCATGCTCCCAGCCACTGCAGCCTTGAATTGCTGGGCTCCAGCTATTCTTCCTCCTCAGCCTTCCAAGCGGGAACTATAGGCACATACTACCACACCCGGTTAGTTTTTGATTTACTGTAGAGACGAGGTCTCACCAACCTGCCCGGGTGGGTCTCGAACCCAGGGGCTCAGGCAATCCATTCACCTCGGCTTCCCAAAGTGCTGGGATTATGGGCTGAGCCACCGAGCCTGGCCAGTAGATGAGTTTTAAAGCAGTGTGTGGTGACTTCCCACTTTCCAGTTTGCAGTAAAAGTGTTTGTGTTACACTTTGCCTGCTTAGACAGACTCTTTATGTTTCAATTTATTTTTTGAGACAGGGTCTCACTCTTTGCCACCACAGACTAGAGTGAAGTGGCTTGGTCTTGGCTCACTGCAGCTTTGACCTGGGTTCAAATAGGACTAAAGGCATGTGCCACCATGCCCTGCTGATTTTTAAATTTTTTTGTGGAGATGATGTCTCAAAGTATCAGTTTTTAAATTCAACAACCTTAGATGGCAATCTATAGTATCAAAGCTGTCAACTTATCTGAAAGCCAGTAGAGTAAATAGCCCTTTAAAAGTTTCTAGCCCAGTGTTCCTTCAACACTTTGTAAAAATGTTTATAACTGGTTTATAATTATTTCTTTGCATTGGAAAGTATTCTTTAAAGCATGCCTGGTGACTAGTACAGCTCCTGGCATTTGGTAGGTGCTCAATAAGTATTTGTTTACTGATACAGTAATGCTTCCATGATAGCTCTAGGATAGTTCTACTCATGAACCATTTTTCTTTTTTCTTTTTTGAGTTGTCACCCAGGCTGGAGTGCAGTGGCACCAGCCTCTGTCACCCAGGCTGGAGTGCAGTGGCATGTTCATGGTCACTGCAGCCTTGACCTACTGGGCTCAGGTGATCCTTCCATCACAGCCTTCCAAGTAGCTGGAACTACAAGTGCACACGACCATGCCTGGTTAATTTTTGGATTTATTGTAGAGACGAGGTCTCATCAAGTTGCCCAGGCTGGTCTTGAATCCCTGGGCTCAGGCAATCCTCTCACCTCAGCCTCCTAAAGTGCTGGGATTACAGGCTTGAGCCATCGTGCCTGGCCATGAGCCATTTTTCTAAGGAGACAGTTCACATTAGAGAGGTCTTTGTTTTGTATTTAAGCTGATTGAAATTAATTATAAACTGGGAAGTTGGGACTGGTGATGTCGTGGTTGGCCTTTCAAAATCTTCGCTGTATCTTCTAGGTTGGAAATCTCAGCACGGCCTGAATTTGGGGCTATATTTGAGCTGTTTCTCTTTAGATGTGTGTCGTCCATGTGATAACTCTGGGACTGAGTGTTTACCAGGGCTATTCAAGCCACTGGGAGAGACTACTAAGTTAAGAATAAACCACTGATTTGAGATGTGGACTTGTGCCCAGGTGAGTTTCCATCTCAAAACTCTCAAGCTATTTTAAGGAGATGACTGTGGAACAAATCCCAATCCTATCCAATATTGGTCAAGTTTGCCTAAATTTTCTCAGTTCTTTGGTTAGAAGACTAATCACAGGTTGTAGTACCAACCAGAACCCTTCTTTTGTGTACTTAAGAGTAACCGCCTCCGCTAAATAAGCATGTATAGAACATGCATGGGCTTTCTCAGGCTTTAGCACCAGTTTCACTAGAGATACTATGTAGAAGACCATGGACAGTGCTGTAGAAATAAAAGTCAGTTCTGAAGCAAACAGTCCTCTTGTTCCTAAGAAGTATCACTAAGGTTTTTGGCTTTTGTTTTGTCCTTTATCTTATCTATCAATATATTGACCTGAAAATATTCTTTTATGTATGAGGAACAAGTAGCTTATGCCTTTCCCATATAAAGTACAAACTACTAAACAGCAGAAATAATGTGTATTCTGTATTGCAACCCCGCAGTGTCTGTTTCTGGGCTTGTTTTATACCTGATGCTCAGGAATGTTTTCACTGTCTTGGATTGACAACTTGCCATCTGCTCTCTGAGGGAGAGAAAGTGAAAGGAAAGGTGAAGGGAAAAGGAAGCTGAAGAAATAAGAGGAAGCAGCTGGAAACTGAGGGGGTGGGACTTATATAAGGTCAGTAAAATAAAAAGCTAGCAGAGGGCAGGGTCAGGCCCTGGGGATAGGAGGCTAATTAACATCTGTCAACTAGTTAAGAAGGGCCCTGTGTACTTTGTTAAAAGAGACTAGTGGTGCTTCAGAGGAAAAAAAAAAACAAATTCTTCCCTGTGTACCTTAGTAAGCTGTTCATCAGGTCAAAAATCTATCCTGCCCTCGAGGAATTCTGGTCTTCTTCCTTCAGGACTAGCAGAGAGAACTTGCTGCCATTACTCAGGCACCCAAGGGTGAAGTGCTTCAAACAGTGTTTGTGGACTGTAGTAGGTAAGCTTCATGTGTTATTTATTCACAACTTAAAAAGTAAATGCTGAGCCGGGCTTGGCGGCTCAGTCTGTAATCCCGCGCCTTTGGGAGGCTGAGGTGAGTGGATTGCCTGAGCCCGCGGGTTCGAGACCCGCCTGGGCAGCGAGACCTCATCTCTACAATAAATCAAAAAATCAGCCGGGCGTGGTAGCGCATGCCTGTAATTCTGGCTACTTGGAAGGCTGAGGCGGAAGGATCGCCAGAGCCCAGCAGGTCAAGGCTGCGGTGGCTGGGAGCAGCCACTGTACTCCAGTCTGGGTGACAGAGTGAGACTCCAACTCAAAAAAAAAAAAAAGTAAATGCTAAGCACAGCTGTTATCTGTGTAGAGTTCTTAACAATCAGCTCACCAGGCCTCTACCTGCTTTGATGCCTGGGCCAGATGACTGAATGTAGAACTCGAGGCAGTTTCTACTTCAGAGACTTCTCAGGGTCAAGAGATGTCCTCAAAGAAGTGAATTTCTTCTTCTGGAGCCTTAGCCTGGTCTTACGTGTCCAGGCCTTGTATTGCCATCTGTTGCCATTGCCTCCTAGAATGGGGCAGCTTTCCCAAAGCTTAGTCTGGCTAGTCAGGTGATGTCCTGTCTGTGTCTTTGGTCACTGCTGCTCATCTCTTCCCTGAGGAACATACTGCATAGCTTCCTCCACACCTGTTTCAATATTTCTTGTTCCCTTCACTGCCAAGAATCGAGGGATCTTCTGTTGAAGATCAAATTGACCCAGTGAGGAAGAAACTGAAGGGAGATGTTTCTCTTGGAGTTTGGTAGAGTGTTTTTGCCATGCTTCTACCCTTCACAAGAACATTTGGACAGAAATTAACAATATTTTTTTTTGCACATGAATAACGTTTCTTTGTTTCTCTGGTAATGAAGATGGGTGACAATCTGTTTAGTGGTTATTACCTCCTTCTTTTACCCAGTGGGGAATGTATTTAGGGTGGAGGTTGTAGCCACTGAGAAGGGAGTCTAGTCTGTACCAGAAAAAAACTTTTTTTTTTTTTTGAGTCGGAGTCTCATTCTGTGGCCAGGCTGGACTGCAGTAGCATGCTCACAGCCACCACAGCCTTGACCTGCCAGTCTCAGAGACAATCCTGCCTCAGTCTGCCAAGCAGCTAGAACCACAAACATGCACCACCACACCCAACTAATTATTTATTTATTTATTGTAGAGACAAGGTCTCCTCAAGTTGCCCAGGTTGGTCTCGAACCCCAGACTCAGGCAATCCTCTTGCCTCGGCCTCCCAAAGTGCTGGGATTACAGGCATGAGTGGCCCAGCCTCACAGAAACTTTATGTAAGGATTTAGTTTATTTTTTTACTATTAGCACAGTAATGTAACTGAGCTAATCTTTGTAGTGTGGACCAGGCCCACCAAGTTTGTGTGACCTGTTAAGTGTCAATTTTTTTTTTTAAGCTCTGCCATTACCCCAGTCCTGGGCCATCTGAGGGCAGTGAAGAACAGGTGTCCAAAGGAGAAATGTTGGTGCCTGAGAATATGTTTTCCAGTTGTATTGAATTTCTTACTTGGTATATTTTTGACCTTCTTAGTTTCTTTCCATCTGTAGTTGTGCTATTTTGCTTGATATTTGTTGGATATTCTCCTCTGTCATTTAATAGTTATAAAACGAACGTTTTTCTTTTCTTTTCTTTTCTTTTTTTTTTTTTTTTAGTTTGGGTCTCACTCTTTTGCCCAGGCTAGAATGCAGTGGCATGATCACAGCTCACTGCAGTCTCAACTTCCTGGGCTCAAGTGATCTGCCTCAGCCTCCTGAGTAGCTGGGATTGTAGGCATGCGCCACCATGTCTGGCTAACTTATTGATGTTTTGTAGTGATGAGGCCTCGCTATGTTGCCTATGCTGGTCTCATTCTCCTGGGCTCAAGAGATACTCCTACCTCAGCCTCCCAAAGTGCTGAGCCACCTCACCTGGCATGAAAGTTAGTATTTCTACGCAAATGTTTTATGGGTGAAGCTGTTAAGTTTAGCATTGACTTTTGCCAGTGTCTTTCAAGAAGAGTTAAATGTTATGTGTTTCCATTGCTTTGGACTCATTTTTGAAGTCTTAGGTATGTGACCCTTCTTAGAAACAATAGTGTTTTAATTAAGAAAACTCTGGCCAGGTGCAGTGGCTTACCTGCAATCCTAGTATTTTGGGAAGCCAAAGTGGAAGGATCGCTTGAGGCCAGGAGTTAGAGACCAGCCTGAATGACAAAGCAAAACTTTTCTATGCAAATGAGAGAGAAAGGAAAGAGAGGAGAACTCTCA
The DNA here is from genome assembly GCF_000164805.1 of Carlito syrichta. Classification (NCBI taxonomy): domain Eukaryota; kingdom Metazoa; phylum Chordata; class Mammalia; order Primates; family Tarsiidae; genus Carlito; species Carlito syrichta. Next base: position 535,129 of record NW_007247291.1, on the reverse strand, counting down.
ACTACCAGTTGAACTCAGTGTCTACTAGGAAAATGGGTAGATGTTCTCTGTTCCTTTGCTCTGTGTGACTCTGTCAAGGTACTTAAATAGGTGTTTGAGGGGGGTGCTTATTTCCCCTTCCTCACCTTGCCAGTTAAAACAGAAATAACTAGAGGGGACATTTTAGGTGGTAGAGGTGAAACACAAACCTGACTTATGACCACATGGGCCACAGGCAACTGACCTTAAGCCCTAGTGTGGTTATCCAGCTGTCAGGGGAGAGGCGGGTGATGTGAATTGGAAGGGGAGGAGAGGTAACTTCTGCTTTCCTCCCAGAGAAGCTTGGGGAGGGGGGCTCGGGGGGAAGTGCAGTCACTTTGATCTTGTAAGAGTGTACTTCTTTTTCTCCCGGGTTGCACTGAGGCTGATATGGAAGGGCTGCATTTCTTGTTGACCAATGCTTTTTTGGTATTTCTAAATATCAAAAATCTTGGTTTTTACTATTAGATTATAGTTCTGCTTTTTTGCAGAATTAGTCCATTAACTTCCAATTTCAAGCTTCTAACTAGATATTCTCCACTGAAAGTTTTGGATATGATTCATTTTTGGTTTGTTGAGCAGTCTAACCTGGGGACTTGTAATTGACAGCAGAGATGCTTTCTATTCCTAGGACTCTAAGTATGTAATCCACATCCTTAATGTATTCACAGAACTTTAAAATCCTCTCCAACTAGGAAGGAAGGAAGTCTTGTTTCCCCTTATTCACCTTGTCTTTTGCTTTCTAATATATGCTAAAAAGTTGTTTATGGAACAATAGATCTTTAAAAAGCAGCTTCCTCTGTTATATGTCATTAACAGTTAAGGCATTTACCTGAGGGCTCTTTTAAGAAGGGATGGAAGAAAAACCTGTCACTTGGCGGGAAAGTGAAAGGAATGATTAACTGGCTCAGAGCTGATGTGCAGAGTTCCCAGCCCCAAAGTTAACTAGAACTACTCAGTAGCACCAGTGAAAATATTTACTTAGCATCTATTTCAGGAAATGTTGTAAGCATCTTACATACATTTCTCATTTAATCCACAGGTGGCCCTTGTGAGACAGTTATTTTGTTCTCATTTTCCAGATGAGACTAAGGCCATGGCAGGTTAGGTGACAGGTTATATAACTTGGGGTGGGTTGGGAGAGAGAATAACCTGAATAGGGCAAGTTGGGGATCTGACTTTTGTTTGGGTAGATGTGGGCACATAATATTTTTGGTTTAGACACCAAACGTTTTAAGATATTCATCTGAAAGTAACATTGATTCATTCACCAAAAGTTGTTTATCATAATCAAGATGAATTCACTGTGTCTTTAGATATCTGTAGTCTTGACTGGATGCCAGTGTATAATCTGTGGAAGCTGGCTTGAAGAGGGGCTCCTTTTTGTTTGTGGCTAAAGCTATTGTCTGTCCTAAAGGTAGAAATGCCTCTTTTTTATGTGGGGATGGAGTTTTGAACTTACTGATTTCATTATATTTTTCTAACAGTTGGAATGGATTGTTTTTGAATGTTTGTTCCAAACTTTTCAAATTTTCCAGAAGGAAAAAAAAAAATCCCAGTATTTAAAATTTCACCTGAATTTAAAAGATTATAAATTTTTTTATTTTAAGGAAAAGCTTGGGGAATAATCAGGAATTCTGGTTTTGTCTTATAGATAGAGATGAAATTAGCCATTTTCCTCAAGAAAAAGTGATACTTCTGAATTTCAGCTCTTCAGTAATGAGAACTGGACTGTTTTCACTTTGACCTCCACTTCCTGTTAGTGGGGAAACCCCTTCCCAGAGGTGCTGTGAGAAAGGTTGCTGGGGAAAGGGCTTCTAGATCCCAGGATAAGAAGTTCAAGAGAGTCCAGCAATATTGTCATTAGAATAATGGTCTTCATTAAGTACTAGTTTTCATCATCCTGAAGCTTCATTTTCACCAAAGGCAGCAGCTAGGGAGGAGAGGCTGTGAGAGTGGGGGAGGAAAACTGTAGCGGCGTTGCAGAGATCTTGAAGTGAATGTGTTAAGACAGGGAAGAAGCAGAGATTTGCAATCCACTGACTGAAATAAAAGGACACATATTGGCCGAGGTTACAACAAGAAAATAAGGGTTTTAGTTTACCTCTAGTTAATTCCTTAGGTTTACATCTTAGTTCCCTTCTTATCTTGTGTGAACATATAAATTTGGGTTTCATGAAGCATTTTATTTTCCTTTCTGAAAGAGACCTGGGGGCCACTGTAGCAGTTTAGTTGAGGAACATATCAGAAACTCTTCATCAATTTCTGTCCCCTCCTGTCTTAGGCTGACCAGTTCCCTGGTGCGTTACCTGCTTGTGCTACTGATCCCAACTGCAGAACTTCTCATTCATCCCCAAGGCCTCCAGGCAGTATCCAATGGGGAATCCGCTCTAAAAGGAACCAGACCAACGTTGTCCAGCCCCTTCTTTCTGGTGACTGAGGGGAGGAAAGAGTGGGAGGGTATACTTGTGTAGAGGGTGAAAAGGAAACAGTCAAATTACCTCTTTTGTTTCTATTACCATAGAATTCTGCAGCCATATTATTTTTATTGTGTATGTATGGGGAAAGTTGGAGATGGTGACCTTGATTAGAAGTGTCTGGAGGGGAATAAACAGAGGGGATAAGAGTCAGTTGGTTTTGAAAGATGTTGAAGTCTTGAAATAGTATGTCCATCTGAGTTTTTTAAAAGCCAGAGTTTATAAAAATATCACTGATACAGCCTGCCCCCTCATTTCCCTACCACAGGAGACTTCTTGGACTGGAGGCACTTGTTAATAATAGCTTGTCTCTGATATTCCCAGTAGCTACTTCTGTGTGAGGAAAGGATAGAAAACGTTCAGGACATCATCATACAGGCTCCTCATCTACAAAGTTCCAGTAGCAGTGACGCCTACACGGAAGACTTGGAACTGCAAACAGAGGCTGGGGTCACCTCAGTGACATCTCTTGACGCTGTCCAACCAGGAGTTTGGTTTTTGTTCTGGAGGTGAAGAAGATAACAGACTGTACTAAAGGACTAAAATAATTTGTCTATACGTTCTCAGTTGTTGTTATTTTTATTTTTGGAGGCAGACGAGGGGTGTTTGGGTAGAATTTCATATCCTATCTAGCGTGATGGGGAAGCTCAGCCCTTCACCAAGAATAACCCAGTAACGACATCTCTACGCGTGGGATGTGTTTCCCTCGACACTGGGAGGATCTGAGGCTGCACCCCAGTGGGATTCCCCACTTGAGTTGCAAGGCCACTCAGGGAGATGCATGTCGTAGGGAGAGTGCGAGACCCAGGATGAAATGCCAGAGGGACACTCAAAGTCAAGGGGCTTTCCTCAATTTGGCGGTGGGGGCCATGCTGTGGATGAGGGGCTGAAGAGTCGGGTGTCCGCCGTGGCCCTGCCCTGCCCTGAGGGTCTGCTAGGGACGCCACGCTGCTGGGCACCACGTCTGAGTCACGGGAGACCGCGCAGCTGTGCCCAGCGGGCCAGCGCCAGACCCTGGCGTCCTCCATCTTCTCTCCTGAGCTCCCCCTGCTCCAGCTGCCTGAGCCACGGACCGCAGCACCACACACCCCCGCGGGGGGGGACGCC